>NC_048302.1:110773527-110931027 GCF_013100865.1 Trachemys scripta elegans
GTGGATAAGGGTTGGGGCAGTCAGGGGACAAGAGGCAGGGAGGCTTAGATAGGGGGTGGAGTCCTGGGGGGCAGTTAGGGGCAGGGGTCCCAGGAGGGGGCAGTCAGGGAACAAGGAACGGGGGGAGGGTTGGGGGTTCTGGGGGGGGCGGGAAGTGGGAGGGGCAGGGGCGGGGCTAGGGCGGGGCTCCTCCCGTCCTCTTTTTTGCTTGCTGAAATATGGTAACCCTACCATAAGATGACAGAGTGGCAGCTTTGGGAGTGCATGCACAGCAACTAGAGAGCGCGAGGGTAAAAAAAAGCAGTTACAGAATAGCAAATGAGTATTTGGGGAAAGTACAGATAATCACATGTGTAATGAACTGGCTACTATGTATGTATGCTACTGCTCTGTACTGGATGGAATCAGAATTGGTTAACTGTGCTTTAGTCCCTTTACTGTTGACAGCTAATAGAGAGACTCACCTTTAGTTTAAGTGATTGATACTTGTAACTTTGGAAGGAACACAGGATGACTAAAATGTTTGATCACAGCTGTTTCACTGAAGTGCTAAAATTGGAACTAAATCCCCGAGTTATAAGATGCACTTCACTTTTCATAGTTGGTATCCCTCTTCCAAAGAACACATATTTGTCAATAATTTAGATTAGGAAATGATGTCAGTGACCTGTGCCAAATAATTTCTCTTCCATCAAGGAAACAAACTTCAGAAATCCACACTTCTGCACATCTTCGAAGCCAGAACAAGTGTAACCTTTGGGTGGGCTAGAGTTCACTTCATTTCCTATCTCCAGTACCTTGGGGGGAGCGGGGAAAGGAGGAAACCCCAACTCCCATAGAAAGTAGCTAGAGACCCAGAGTTCAGTCTCTAACGATTTTCAGCAAGGACTGCACAGGGTCAGCCTCCACACATTCAAGTCCCAAAAGGAGCTAAAGAAATGAATTTAATTAAACAACTTTATAAAATCTTATGATAAAGAAACAAATAATCTAATTTTTACAGCATGACATGACTATTTTATAATCCATAGACATTACCTTCACAGTTATACATACACAAATAAAGAAAACAAATTAAAATCTGAACAGTTCAGTCCCCACAGAAATACAGTGAGAAGAAACTGAAAGTTCCCAAAAGCTTAGGTTTTGTTCACCTAACTCAGTTAGAGTCTTTGGTCACCAGATCTATACAGTCTGCTGAGTCTAAAACAACGTCCACTTGCTTGTAGGAATCTCTTCCTCTGCTAAAATCACTGCTAGCCAGTCACTCAGTTAAGTGTATAGATTTAAAGAAAACCCTGTTACAAGAAAATACAAAACTGAGAATAGCAAAAGAGAAATGACTCTTTCCCCATTACTACATTTAAAGAAAAATTGGTGAACCGGACTAGTTGAGACATTTAACTAGAACGCTTTGGCGAAAATCAAAACATTCAAAGCATAAAATTAAAATAGAAGTTATTTTTACCTCCCAATTTCCCCTTGCTATAATTAGCATTGCCCATGCTTCCCTGTTGGAGGGTTAACAAAATCACTAACATGCTGCAAAATACTTCCGAGTTAGGGACAACAGCCTGCTTCCTGCTCCTGGACTGAGGCTCTCCTAACTCACACAGGGCACATGGCCGTTTGTAAAGCAGCTGCCCTGCCACTTGCCCTCATGGAGTCTGACCCCAGCAATAGGGAACCTATTGGAGCATATCCAAAACTACCACACCCAATTCCAGAAGCTTCTGGATGTGGAGTGCTTAATCTGCCTTGCAACAATGACCCAGACACAACTCACTCCTACCTCCCTGCAATGGGTCTCTTAAAGAGATCTCTCCCTGGTAGGCACATGGGTTACACAAGCACTCACTGTTACTGATAATGGGAGTGATATCAATGCAATTCTCCTAATTTCAACAAGTAACATTTCAATATGTGCATTGTTTATTATGTTATGGTTCTGGAGCCAGTTCCACTAAGTAGAGCTAGAGAGCAAGACTAAGTATTTGCTGGTGGGTACAGTGTGCTCTGAAATAATGAGACATATTTTCCTCAGTTCTAAAATACGATAATTAGTGCACTGCTATTGGAAATAAGAGTAGGAGACTTATCTTTTCCATCGCCATTAGAATCCTAGTATTACCATCACCCCCACATTTGTGTGTAATGCCTAGAGATCATCTGGGCCTTGTAGCATTATATATTATAAAATCAGGCTGTTCCAGTCCTAACATTTTGTTACTAACTATTAAAATTACAGACCTGACTTTAAGAGATCCCCTGCAGATCACTTTTGCACTCCCTAACGTGCAGACCTCTGAATCTTCATTTAAGGCCTGATCCAAAAGACTCTTTCCATCAGCTTCAATGGGCTTTCTTTGCATCAAGCCTTTAGAAATAATCTCACTACATACTGTATTTTCATTATATTCAACAAATATTATTTTAACTTTTTAGGATGAGAATAGTAAGAATTGTAGCAAATTTCCCTAATGTGAGTTTGTTCTGCAGGTGATGTGATCCTCCTTCCTTGCCCAGTTGAAGAGAGCTTAATTCTAAAATTCACCAATTATCACTGATTTAAAAGAAAAATTTCCATTTGAGACTTATCCTGAATCTCTTGAAAATAAAGGTTGTATTAAAAGCTAAGACTTATTAGTTATTCTGGCTGTATCCCTAATTTTGCCCTCCCTACCCTTTTTAGTTTAATTCCAGAGTATACACACATTTAAGGAGGTAAAAGACTTCTGACCTCTCTTGTTTTTAAATTGTGTGTGCAGAGAAAGCACAGATGATAATAACTAACATCTGAGGCGCCATATAATCTGCAGCCCTGACTTCTGTGGCTTAACTGCTGAATTTTATAACATTATATAGTGGTTCTTAGTTAAATAAATAATCCAAACAGTCCAGCATTTTATAGGTTATTTATTTTTATGTTGATTACAATGCAAATCTTAATTATGAAATATTTTTCAATGTATTGTTGTGGTTTCAACCTTGTTGAAACTGATGGGTATGAATGTGCTCTTCATTTAAGATAGCTGTAAGAGATGTTTAAGGAGCCTGACCTAAAAAAAGCCATAATGGAGTCTGCTCAAAAACTAGCACCATGTGGGCAGAGGTTTTTGACTAGGTATTGTTTGTTCGGGGTTGTGTGTGTGAGGGTAAGACAAGCTGGAGGGCAGACATAAATTGAGAGATTATAATAGATTCCTTCATGGGCTGAGGGCCAAAGGATTAGCACACCTAGTGCCCCCTCATCCTCTACTCAGCACGGGTCTACACTTAAAATGAGAGGCAGATTTACAATGAAACACACAATGTCCTGGCATGGGCCCCCCCCCCCAACTACAGGGGGCCCCAAGGCCAGGCAGCCCAGCACCATCCAGCACCCCCTGTAGGGGGGGGGCGCTGCGGGGACAGAAGCTGTGGGGGAGAGCAGGGAGGGAGCCATTTAAGAGCTGTGCTGGAGGCGCGGCGTGCAGTGTGCTCTCCCAGCTGGTAAGCTGGGCTCCTGCTGGCTCCCGGGACTCCTGCAGCAAGCTGGCGCTGGCAGCCCCACACACCACAGCAGGCAGCCAGGTGAGGGGCCGGCTGGGGGTGCGCTGTATGGGAGGCGTGCGTGCTCCCCTAGTGGGGCGTCCATCTGCGCCTGTCCTGCTGCTCTGCTTCTCTGGATGCCGGGAAGCACAGGTGCAGTCCCTGGCATGCACTGCTGCTGGTGGCCCCTGGAAAAAAGCCTGGGGATGGGAGTGGCAGGCCAGGGGGTCTCAGCTCTCACGTGCTGCTGCCGCCACAGCTCCCTTTGGCAGCGAACAGGAGCAGCAGCGGGGCAGGGACGCATCCACCAGCCAGCCAAGTAAGGTAACCCAGCGGCCACGACTGGGACTGCCCCAGCCCCGAGCTCCCCCCATCCGCGCACTGCCCTCACTCCTGTCCCCCCCCCACAACCCCAGCCCTGACTCCTGCACTCCTCTCACACACACCCAGCCCCTTACCTCCCTGACTCCTGCACCCCCCATCCCTATCCCTGCCCTGAGCACCAAACTGGAGCTCCTGCACCCCCCCATCCTCACCTGCATCCCTCGCACCAAACAGAAGCTGCCCTAGGTAAGCGCTCTGTACCCCAACCATCTGCCCCAGCCCTGAGCTCCCTCCCACACCCTAACTCCTGGCCAGCCCCCACACCCCAACCCTGAGCCCCCCCACATCCTAACTCCTGGCCAGACCCCACACCCCAATGTTTTTTAAAGTTTTTTTTTTATAAAGTGCTCCTATCCAAAGCACATTACAATAGTTAGCTAACGGTACAAACAATATTTGGAAAGATCATTAAGTGGTCTGCCGAGACCCTTAGCAATTTTCAAGTGGTCTGTGGAAAAAAAAGTTAGACTACAAAAGCAATCAAGGTACCTCACTTTATTTTCATTTATTTCCTATTACTTATAATATAGGACGAGGATGAAGAAAAAAGAATGAAAAACAGGGATGGGGGAGATAAGAGAGAATGTTCTTTTTCTTGGCTGGGTCCAAGGAGGGGCCCCAAAAATGAAATTGAGCACAGGGCCCCACTAACTCTAAATCCGCCACTGCTTAAAATGCTGCAGCGGCGCAGCTGTAGCACTTCAGTGAAGACACTATCAACCCCACAGGAGAACGTCTCTGGTCGGCACAGTTAATCCACCTCTGCAAGAGGCAGTAGCTATGTCGCTAGGAGAAGCCCTCCTGTTGACATAGCACTGTCTACGCCAGGAGTTAGGGCAGTATAACCATGCTGCTCAGGGGTGTGGGTGCAGTTATACATATGTAAGTTTATAGTGTAGACCTGGCCTCAGAGGCATAGTGATGAGTACAGGTGGCTTGAGCCCCTCCTGTAGTAGGAGCAGTGGTAGAGAAGCCACTCCACTAGGCTCTGACATAGGGCCCTAGGAGGGACAGTGTCCGGCCTCCAAAAGTGCCCTCTGAGTTACTCTTCCTGGGTCAGCTCCTACCGCTGCTTTCCTCTCTCAGCTTTCAGCCCCAGATAAGGTGAAAAGAAAAAGAAAAGGTAACTAAATCATCACCCCAACCAGACTCGGCATATAGTCCTATTCCCTCAAAGAGGCTTCAAAGAGGTTGTCCTCCTCCCCCGCCTGGCCCCTTCTGAGCTGGGTTGCTCCCTTTTCAAACCCTTCTCCAGCTGAACCATGGTCTGCAGGAGCAGGGCTACCTGGGCCCAGTAGTGTCCTTTAACCCTTTTCATCACAGTGTGGCGTTTGTATACCCCATTGTACAGACACAGGAACAGACAAACTGAAGCAAGACTTAGAGACGGACAGTTTGGACAAGCATGGTGTATGACCCTGGAAGAATCTAGAGAGGGGGCTTCTGAGTCTCGTGCTGGCTGAAGAGGCTTGGGTTGTAAGCAAAGAAATTCTCTCCTTTTGGCTTTGGTACCTCCTGCATTTGGAGGAAAAGGACTTTGTACAGTCCTAGTAAATAAACAAGATTGCATCAAAGAAAATACCAGACTCTGTTGTCAATTTCTACTCAACTGGAACACCTTCAGGGTCCCGAACACTGACTATTCACTCAGGTCAAAAGGGATTAACAGTATTTTACACTGTCCACAAATTGTGTGTGTCACAAAATTTGTGCGTAGGCATTGCTGTTCTGCATTATAAAATATGTTGGAATAGAAAGTTGAAGGTTTGGACAGGATGCAATTGAGGATTCTGGCAGTTTAGCATTCTAGCTTGCAAGAGACAGCAGAAGTGTGATGATGTCTATCTGGGTATGCACTGACAATTGAACCAGGGACCTCCACTGCTGAAAGCATAAGACTCTATAGCTATAGGATCCAGACTCCAGAGCAGGGCACTGTAACAGACTTGCATGCTCTATGGATCAGGCACAGTGGGAAATGTGCAACACTCACAGACCAGTAGATTATAGAAGCTTTGCATTTTCTCTTTACTTCCTCCGTGTGTAATAAGGGGAGAGGTGACCTGAAACTTTTTGGATAGACTGAACTTTTGTTTCCTACCCCAATAATGCCCCACTATCCCCAAAGATATCTGCCACTGAAGACAACGGATAAGCACAGTAGGTGAATCTTTCTGAGAAAGTGATCCGTAATGACATAGTTAACAATGCTGACATTTAAACTCTCATCCCATGCTTCAATACAGTTAAAAAAAAAAGTGTATTCTACAGCCAGATTCCATGACTTGAGGTTGATTCTGTGTCCAATTCCATGGCCATGGACACATGGAAAACATGGGCTATAAAATCAATTTGCCCATGGGTTCACTGTGCGTGGTTTGAGGAGCATCAAGCTGGGGTTCATTTTAGTTTTCAGTCTCTGGCTCCAAACAATCTGGTTCTTTCTGGTCCCAGCTATTTTGCTAAAAGCTGCCCTACAAGCTGTTCTGGATCCCTGCTGTGAGCTAGGCTGACTCTCTATGTTGGCCTGGATAGCCACAGTGTATTTGTAATATTTGGGCTGGCACAAATGGACAGATATTTTACTGCCAACACATACAAAAAATTAAATCATGCTGTTGATATTGTCTTTTTGTGCTTTTTTGTTCCTGACACAAAAAAGCTCACAATCTAGGACAGTCACTCATGCAATTTGCAGCAGCCTTGTGGGAAAAATGAAAGTGACTTACAAAAAAGAATGATCAGTATCTAACACTAGAAAACTCAGGACACAAATATGTGTCTGAAAAGAGCTGCTTCATCAGCTTTCCAAAAACAGAGATAGTGCAGATCGCCAGAACAAAGCTGTCCTCTAGGATGCCCCTAAGTTTGCAGGTTTAATGACATATCTGACCGGGGCCCAGATTTACAAAGGTGTTTAGGTACCTAAAGATACAGACAGGCGCCTCCTAGAATTTACGGAAGTGCCTCAGTGAGTTAGGCAGATAACGTCCATTGTCCTTCTTTTATTTCAGACTGGCTTGGTCCTTTCAGGTTTCCCACAGTCACTTTTCTATACCCTTGCCAGAGTTGATCAGATTGAGGACTCCTGCACTAGAACATTCTGCCTTACCAAACACGATACAGTTATAATACTATCCCTAATGTCACATGTGGGACAGAAGGGGATAATACAGTCAGGGAAAAAGGGAAGAGGAGCAAGGGAGATAGAGGTAGAGAGCAGGAAAGAGAACATGAAAGGCAGAGGAAGAGACAAAAGACCAAAAATAATATGTGTGAGTATGTGTGTGTGTGTGTGTGTGTGTGTCACACACCAGGACTGACTTTTCACTGCCTTGCTTCTTGTGCCACAATGCCATACCTGTGCATAACGAGAGCAAATAAATGTGTAAAATGCTTCTCTAATGACTGGGTTGTATTTTGTACTCATTTTGCATAGGTACAAATGGTGCAGGGCAGAAGGGGAAGCCAGTTGTGCATGTAGGGCAGGGAGGGAGTGGGGGATTTCCTTGCTGAATGTATCCCTGTCTCCAATATCACTCACCTCCTATTCCTGTCATGGTGGAAGTTATTAGAATGTAGAGACTTCTGAAGAGTTATTTTTTCCCCATTTGCCTTTGGAAGGCACCAAATTGCACCAAATACCAACATTAAAAAATACCAGGAAAGGATACTCCCATACCCCCGTAGAAGGGATTTTTCCTCCCACTTACAAATTATTCAGTGCTGGAGGCTGATCAAATGGTATCACCCAGGCCGCTATATATGTGCTAAAAATTCTCTCAAAAATAAACATCTAGTCAGAGACCTAAGCCCTCACTTCATCCCCAGCAAAGATGGAAGGGGACAGGAAACCATTCTGATGAAGTATGTTGATAAATTGGAGCGTGTTCAGAGAAGAGTCACAAGAACGATTAAAGGATTCGAAAATATGTTTTATAGTGACAGACTCAAGGAGCTCAATCAATTTAGCTTAACAAAGGCTAAAGGTTGACTTGATCACAGTCTACAAGTATCTACATGGAGAACACATATTTAATAATGGGCTCTTCAATCTAGCAGAAGAAGGTATAACACGATCCAATGGCTGGAAGCTGAAGTAGACAAATTCAGACTGAAAATAAGGCATGGCTTTTTAACGGTGAGAGTAGTTAACCATTGGAACAATTTACCAAGGGTCATGATGGATTTTCCATCACTGACAATTTTAAAATCAAAATTGGATGGCTTTTTTAAAGATCTGCTCTAGAAATTATTTGGAGGAAGTTCTATGGTCTGTGTGATACAGGAGATCAGATTAGATTATCACAATTGTCTCTTCTGGCCTTAGAATTTATGAATCTATGATTAAACAGATAAGTGTTTGACTGAGGAAGGGGTCATCCCCAGGTTTAAGAACTTTGAGAATCATTGGTCTGGTGAACTCAGTATGGGACTAAGAGCCAGAAACAGGTACTGACTGGCTCTTTGGCCACTTACCTTCTCTGGCCCACACTAGGGCTTTGTCTACAGTAGAAAGGATTTCCTGGTATAGCTATGGTGCAAACCCTCCTAGTGGAGACATAGCTTATATTGGCAAAAGAGTTCCCCAAGCAAAAGAATTTACACAAAAGAACTTTTTTGCTGGTATAACTGGTACAATACTAGGGCTTTTGTTGGTATTGTTATGTCAGCTAGGAGTGTGATTTTTTTCCACACACGTCCCTGACATAATTATGCTGCCAAAACTTTTTAAGTGTAGACCAGACCAAGGGACTCTTTATGCTTCTCTGGTATCACAAAAAAGATGTAAAGCTGACCCAAAGGGATAGCTTCTTCTGCATTGACAATTTCACAACTAATGTAGAGTTGGCATAGCTAGCCCTTGAGAGTATGTGCACACTACAATTAAAAACCCACGGCTGGCCAGTGCCTGCTGATTTGGGAGGCTCGGGCTAAGGGGCTGTTTAATTGTGGTGGGCTTGGGTTGGGACCTGGGCTCTGGGACCCTGTGAGGGAGGAAGAGTCCCAGAGCCCAGGCTCCAGCCCAAATGTCTACACCGCAATTAACAATTCCCTTAGTTCGAGCCCCATGAGCCTGAGTCAGCTGGCATGGGCCATCCTCAGGGGTGTATAGTAATATAAACACACCCTTAGTTCCCTAGTTCAGGGGGAGGTTGCAAATAGATGCAATTCAGCCCCCGGCAGATTGGGTCGTATATAGCCACCTTTGCTTTTGCATTATTCAGCTGCACCACATGGACATTTAAATATAGCTGAGGATCTAGTCCACTATGTCTTAGTTTCCCTAGCTACAAAATTAGGACAAATACTTGTGTAACCCATAAGGGTGTTGTAGGTTAACTCATTAATATTTGTGCAACACTTTGAAGATATAAAACACTCTACAACTGCTAAGTAATATTCTTACTGATTAATCTGATGCTATCATCTTAAACCAAGCTTGATTTTTTTTAATCTTTCCCTCAGGTTGACATTTTATGTCAGAATTGAATGGTGGAAATTTTCAAAAGTGCTTGACACTGGCCTTACCTGTGCTTCCAAGAATGGCAAAACTTCCTTTGACATCAATGGGAAGAGAGTTAGATCAATACTGAGGACTTTTGAAATCCCATTCTAAGCAAAGGCTATCCAATTCTCTCGCTGAAACTCCCAGAACTCTGTATGAGAACTCTCAAAATGTGTATTACAAAAATGCATGACAATGCATTTCAAAACAGACATTGCCAAAGAAAATGGGTGTTTTGTAAGAAAAGATTTCTGGGTAAAAAGGAATCTTTATGCTGTTAAAAGCTGTGGATAAAATTTTATGACGATCCTAACGGGAGCCTAAGTCCCCATTTTCAAACGTGATTTAGACACTTAGAAGCCTAAGTTTTATTGCCAGTCTTAAGTGCCAAAGTCACTTTTGAAATTGGAACTTAGGCCCCCAAGTCATTTAGGTGCTTTTGAAAATTTTACCCTGTAACACTAACTGAAGTATTCTGAGATGTTGATCTCAGATGTCCCAGTCACGAATCTGTTACAGATCAAGGGCTAGATCTTGATCTCATTTAGACAAGTGTAACTGTAATAGCTCTTTGCGGGGGTAGCCGTTTTAGTCTGTATCTACAAAAACAACAAGGAGTCTGGTGGCACCTTAAAGACTAACAGATTTATTTGGGCATAAGCTTTTGTGGNAGCTTTGGGGCTAGATTTTTATCTCCTCAGTGACACAGCTGCAAATCCAGAAAAACACTATTGAAGTTAATAGAGCTATTACAAAAACAACAAGGAGTCTGGTGGCACCTTAAAGACTAACAGATTTATTTGGGCATAAGCTTTTGTGGGTAAAAACCAGATGCACTTCAGATGCATCTGAAGAAGTGAGGTTTTTACCCACGAAAGCTTATGCCCAAATAAATCTGTTAGTCTTTAAGGTGCCACCAGACTCCTTGTTGTTTTTGTAATAGCTCTATTAACTTCAATAGTGTTTTTCTGGATTTGCAGCTGTGTCACTGAGGAGATAAAAATCTAGCCCCAAAGCTTAATGTATAGTTCCCAGATTGTCTGGTACTCGTGGACATTCTGGGTCAAATTCTACTTAATCTTAAACACCAGTGCAAGTCTGGAGTAACTCCATTTACTTCAGTAGAATCATCCCAGATTTACACTAGTATAATAAAGAACAGAATCTGGCCTGGTACATGCTGTATGTAATTGTTATGGCTCATGTCAGATTCTTAAGGTAACAGCCAGAAAGATATAAAAATAGAATTCAATCTACGTAATGTCTGCTTTTTGATAATAGCAGGGTTTTTAAGTATGTCAACTTTAACAAGCTGCTTAAATAATGCATCTTCCTGAATTAAATCATACCTTTGAATAACATCATGACTTTCAGTGAGCCTGACCTCTGTGTCTATGAAACTGAAGTTAAAGAACACTTGCGTTAGAGAAAGATCTAGAAACCATTTGGACTCAAACTTCAATTTAAAAGCTTGGGGTTGGGGGAAGAAATAGTTTCACTCAAATGAAAGACTTGAGTTTCCACATGAAAGTCAAAAGAATGATGTCTCTGCTTTCATCACACTTAGAAAATCCTGCTCCACCTAGGCCTACCCTCAATTATCTCCATTTGTAGTAGGGTTTGGGCCACATTCCAGGAGCCCAGAAGATGAGCAATGAGCTAAGTGTGTTAGCAGGCACAATGGAATATTCCTTCTTTTTCAGGAAACCTGTCCACCTAGCTACAGCAAGCCATTCTCCAGCAGTCTCTGACTTATTACGCATTCCCTGACACAGATTTCTTAATATTAAGTAAATATATTAATTCATAATAAACACTAGTTTGTGTATTTCTAGTTTATGGGGCTGATTTTCCATTGCCTTATATTTTGTGCAGATGTTTATACTTGTACAAAGTGGGAGTAAAACTATAGCATCCTGATCTGGGAGTGTTTTTCATCCATTTTACAATGATGGGAATAACTATATAAGTACAAGATAGTTCTAGTCTAGTTAGATTCTTATTCTGCACTCAACATCATAGTATTAGCACACCTTCCAGTAGTGTATTAAGTGACATGATTGACATTTGTCATATGTGGTTTGTTCTTTCTTTCACCCACTCTTAAGGGGAAAAATGCGTGTGCAGTGGTGTGTTTTGTTTTAGTAGAGATTTGGTTTGGGGGACTGTTTTTTTTTAAATGTGCACACTATGCATAATAAAACCCTAAATAGCTAACTTGCTTCTTTGACAAAGCATAAGAAGTGTTCTTGAATACTGTAGTGATTCTGTAGCTGTCCCTCCCCATCAGGATCAGAAGGAGGCCACCCCACCTCACTACATTTTGCAATACTCAGCAGAGGAATTAGCAATCTAAGGGCTCTGGTCCTCTGGGCATAGCAGATCAATAAACCATCTAAGGGCTCTGGCCTTCTTAGTCCTGTGGAGAAAGAAGTGGTTCAGGACTATTTAGAAAAGCTGGACGAGCACAAGTCCATGGGGCCGGATGCGCTGCATCCGAGTGTGCTAAAGGAGTTGGTGGATGTGATTGCAGAGCCATTGGCCATTATCTTTGAAAACTCAAGGTAATTGGGGGAGGTCCCAGATGACTGGAAAAAGGCTAATGTAGTGTCCATCTTTAAAAAAGGGAAAAAGGAGGATCCGGGGAACTACAGACCAGTCAGCCTCACCTCAGTCCCTGGAAAAATCATGGAGCAGGTCCTCAAGGAATCAATTCTGAAGCATTTAGAGGAGGGGAAAGTGATCAGGAACAGTCAAAATGGATTCCCAAAGGGCAAGTCATGCCTGACTAACCTAACTGCCTTCTATGAGAAGATAACTGGCTCTGTGGATGAGGGAAAAGCAGTGGACGTGTTATTCCTTGACTTTAGGAAGCTTTTGATACTGTCTCCCACAGTATTCTTGTTGGCACATTAAAGAAGTATGGGCTGGATGAATGGATAGAAAGCTGGCTAGATCATCAGGCTCAACAGGTAGTGATCAATGGCTCCATGTCTAGTTTGCAGCCAGTATCAAGCAGAGTTCCCCAAAGGTCGGTCCTGGGGCCAGTTTTATTCAATAACTTAATTAATGATCTGGAGGATGGCGTGGACTGCACCCTCAGCAAGCTTGCAGATGACACTAAACTGGGAGGAGTGGTAGATATGCTGGAGGGTCGGGATAGGATACAGAGGGACCTAGACAAATTAGATGATTGGGCCAAAAGAAATCTGATGAGGTTCAACAAGGACAAGTGCAGAGTCCTGCACTTAGGACGGAAGAATCCCATGCATTGCTACAGACTAGGGACCGAATGGCTAGGCAACAGTTCTGCAGAAAAGGACCTAGGGGTCACAGTGGACGAGAAGCTGGATATGAGTCAACAGTGTGCCCTTGTTGCCAAGAAGGCTAATGGCATTTTGGGCTGTATAAGTAGGGGCATTGCCAGCAGATGGAGGGACGTGATCATTCCCCTCTGTTCGACATTGGTGAGGCCTCATCTAGAGTACTGTGTTCAGTTTTGGGCCCCACACTATAAGAAGGATGTGGAAAAATTGGACAGAGTCCTGCGGAGGGTAACAACAATGATTAGGGGCCTGGAGCATATGACTTATGAGGAGAGGTTGAAGGAACTGGGATTGTTTAGTCTGCAGAAGAGAAGGATGAGGGGGGATTTGATAGCTGCTTTCAACAACTTGAAAGGGGGTTCCAAAGAGGATGGAGCTAGGCTGTTCTCAGTGGTGGCAGATGACAGAACAAGGAGTAATGGTCTCAAGTTGCAGTGGGGGAGGTCTAGGTTGGATATTAGGAAAAACGTTTTCACTAGGAGGGTGGTGAAGCACTGGAATGTGTTACCTAGGGAGGTGATGGAATCTCCTTCTTTAGAGGTTTTTAAGATCAGGCTTGACAAAGCCCTGGCTGGGATGATTTAGTTGGGAATTGGTCCTGCATTGAGCAGGGGGTTGGACTAGATGACCTCCTGAGGTCCCTTCCAACCATGATATTCTATGATTTTACGAGTAAGCTGTCTAAGGCCCAGCTCTCTGGCTGGGGGAGACAGCAGACAAATGCAGGCCATCCGGCCTAAGTTAGGTAGGTTATCATCACAGGGGTGGGGCTGGCAGCAGGGGGTAGAGGGTCCTAGGCCTACCCTACTCCACAGGGTCCCAGCCCAGACCTAGAGTTTCGCAATATAACCAGACTAATGTCTAGTGTCCTACGGCTACTTCCTATTACCCCTTTTGAGTGTACCTCTGTCTCCTGGAGTTCCTCCATCTCCCCAGGGTACACAGCCAGTGGCAGTCCCAGTAGCTCCTCTGGATACTGGTTAATTGGCAGTCCCAGCACCTACTCTGGGTCCTTGACAGTGTAAAGCTCAGTCTCTAGCACAGAGCTTGGCAAGGGACATCTGCTCCTTTCCCAGGCTCTCACACAACTGAATTGTAGGGCCAGCCTTTTAAACTTTCTGTCTTACCCCTCTGCTTCTGGCATGGGGGCGTGTCTTGCCTGGCTCCACCCACCAGGGGATGCACAGTGGGTCCTTCCTGTCGGGCTCAGAGGGAGGTCACACTACCTCACTATAAGTAGACATTTTAAAACTTAAAAGCCAGTTTAAAAAAGCTCCTCATTTATTCAAGCGCTAAATCTGTAGTTCATCTTTTCTGTGTGTGTTTATAATGTACAGACTTGGACAGAAGATAGCATTTCAAATAGACAGTGTGGCGGAGTGTTAGAGGCCTTAATTAGCTCCTGCCACTCCAGCCCCAATCAGGGGGTGTGACGTTGTGTGTGACGTTGCACCCTATAAGGCTTCATGGGAATATTCTTATGAATATATATATGACATAACTGGAATATGTTTTATGCTACATGTGCCAGGTAACATATCTATGTAAAGGTTATGATCTACTGAATATTTTCATCCTATTTGTATGCATGTGTCATTGTTCTATTTGAAGTTATGAATATTGGCTGTGTACTTGCTTGATTTCTAAGTAGCCTTAGTAAAGCATTCAGTCAGCTTCTTGAGAAAGGAATGTGCAAATTAAGTGCCCAATCAAGAAACACTTAAAGGACAATGAATCTTGGAAGGTTCCAATCCCCATAAAAAGTTTCCTGGAGGAAGTTCAGGGTAGCATGTAAACAATGGCTGCTGCCTGTAAAAACTGAGTCATGCATGGACATGGGACTTGCCCATGTGACTCCAAAACTCCATCTTGGAGCTGGACTTTGCATAGGAGAGAGGAGGGAGTCTCCACCTACAAGAGAAATTCTATTTAAACCCTGGGAGACCCCTCCATTTTGTCTTTAGCTGGCTCAAGAGATAGCCTCTCCACCCCCAAGGATACCTGAAAGAAACTGGAACAAAAGACAGTAACTACAGGGGGGGTGAGTGATTGCTGGACTCAGACTAGAAGGAGACTAGTCTATAAAAGGAAGCTTATTGGAACGCCTCCGAGGGTCAGGTTTTATCCGTATACAGTTTTCTTACTATATTATACATAGACTTGTGTGTTCTATTTTATTTTGTTTGGTAATTCACTTTGTTCTGTCTGCTATTACTTGGAACCACTTAAATCCTACTTTCTGTATTTAATACAATCACTTTTTACTTATTAATTAACCCAGAGTATGTATTAATACCTGGGGGGGAGGTGCAAACAGCTGTGAATAGCTCTCTATCAGTATTATAGAGGGCGAACAATTTATGAGTTTACCCTGTATACGTTTTATACAGGATAAAATGGATTTATTTGGGGTTTGGACCCCATTGGGAGTTGGGCATCTGAGTGTTAAAGACAGGAACATTTCTTAAGCTACTTTCAGTTTAAGCCTACAGTTGTTAGGTGACGTGGTTCAGACCTGGGTCTGGGTTTGCAGCAGGCTAGTGGATCTGGCTCATACCAGCCAGGGCACTGAAGTCCCAAGCTGGGAGGGCAGGGAAAGCAGGGGCAGAAGTAGTCTTGGCACATCAGTTGGCAGCCCCAAGTGGGTTTCTGTGATCCAGCCCATCACAGGGGTTTGTGTTGGGGCTGGGTAGATAGCCTGATGCTTTCCTAGTAACTGATCGCACCTTCCAGCCTTGTTAGCAGGAGCCTTAAGGCTGGGAGGAAGTGAGAGCAAGGGTAGGGGCAGGCCAGAGTCTCCTAGTCTGTTGCTGGCCTGGTTTGGCCAAGCTGTTTTAAAACCACATTGCTACATACAGCTCCTACGAGTCTGTAAATCTATTTGGCCATCTACCATAGTTGCAATATATCCTAAAAGCTCTTTCACATATAGCACTGCTATATCATAACTCAAACTTTGGACATGTAATTATTATTGCATAGTAGGCCTGATCCTGCTATGCAAAGCTCCCATTAACTTCAGTGTTGCAGGACAAGGCCTATCCAGAGGAAAAAAGATAGTCCTGTAGTTAAAGCACAAGAGTTGGTGTTAGGGGCTTTGAGTTCTATTCCCAGCTCTGTCACATACTATTTTTTTTGTGACCATTACTTAACCTCGCCGTGCCTCAGCTTCCCCATCTGTAAGAGGATGATAATAATAATAATTAATAATTAGTGCCAATATTACTCGGCTAATGGAGAAAAGGTGTCTTATTTCCCAAGCAGAGTTCAGATGTTGTTTGCACTCATTGAAAGCCGCATTCAGCAACAGTTACTGCACAGTTATTCCCTATACACAGGGCTCTGTGTTTGTTACGGAGGTCACAGATTCCGTGAATTCCTGCGACCTCTGTGACTTCTGCAGCAGCCAGTGTGGCTGACCCCAGGGCCGCACGAGCAGCGGGGCCAGCTAACCCATCCCCAGGTGCAGCTAACTCATCCCCAGGGTTAGCTGCACCGGCCACTGCTCTGGTGGCCCCAGGCAGCTGGTCCTGGGGACAGCCCAAGCAGCGGCAGAGGTGGCTGGCCCCAGGGACTGCCTGAGCCACAGTCCTGGAGCGGCTGAAGCAGCAACTGGCTCTGGGGCTCCACCCCAGGCAGCAGCTGGAGTAGCTGCTGGTCCCCCGGGGCTCCCTCCCCCACAGCTGGTGCCATGAGCTCCCCCCTGGCAGTGCCCTCCCCTAAGATTCAATCGGGGTATTTATGGTACAAGTCATGGACAGGTCACAGGCTGTGATTTTTTGTTTTGTTTCTTGCCCTGTCCATGACTTTTACTAAAAATACCCATGACTAAATCGTAGCCTTACCAGTATGTAAAGCATGAGAGGTCATGTGGTAACAGGTGACAGATTTTGACTTTCTAATGGCATTACTTGTGCCAGAGTACGTTGCTGAAGGCCAAATGCAGTCCTAATGCAAGTGGGCACAGCGTCACTACAATTAAGTGACGTGCAACTCCTTACACCTCAGCTGAATTTCACCTTGAAAAAGGTTTAGCTGACTTGCTGTAGTAATACTATGACTGTCATGTAGTCTAACTTGTATCAATATCTGGCTAGGATTTGTTGTGTCAGGTTCCCAATGTTTCTTTGTACAGGGCATCAATACTTGGCCCAGTTGACTTAACAGTTTTCAATAGTAGTGTTCTGGTGCTCAAGCACACTTAGGAAGGGGTCTTTGCTGGCATGCATTTGATGGTTTGGATTGATTCCCAGTAAGGCCATCATGTTGGAATGACTGTGTAGTGTCTGGAAGTTTAGCAGTGTCGAAGTCTACAAATTCCTTCGAGGAAAACAGGGATTCATAGGTAAAACTTCCAGAGATTCCACCAGTGCTCAATATGACTGTCAGATGGTGGATTATTGTAGTATCTTGGAAAAAGAACAGGAGTACTTGTGGCACCTTAGCGACTAACACATTTATTTGAGCATAAGCTTTCGTGGGCTACAGCACATCATCTTGGGTATCTACTGCAGTAATACACAGCAGTGATAAAGTCTGTGTTTAAAAAAGCAAATCAGTGCCATGTTTATTTTTTAGAAAGACAAGGTAGGTGAGGTAATATCTTTTATTGGACCAACTTCTGTTGATGAGAGAGACAACTTTTCAAGCTTACACAGAACTCTTCTTCAGCTCTAGAAAACTAGTTTCTCAGACTCGATAAAGAGCTCTGAATAAGCTCGAAAGCTTGTCTTTTTCACCAACAGAAGTTGGTCCAATAAAAGATATTACCTTACCTATCTTGTCTTTCTAATATCCTGGGACCAACACAGCTACAACAACATTGCAAACAACCATGGTCTTTTTAGGTATTTCAGTTAAACCATGAAAAGAGAGTTTAGCCCTTAGAAGTTTCTTTGCACAGTTAAACACACAGTGAAAGCATAAAAAGAGAGGAATCATGCAGGTTCAAGGTACATACACCTCAAGATTCCAAGCTGAGAAATGATTTTTGCCATTTCCACTTTGAGGAAAATCTACAGTGAGTGGAAAATGTATGGACTTGCAAATCAGGCAGAAAATACTAAAAGCACTAAGTAACTTTCTATTGCCTTTGTTAAAAATGTCCTTTCCAGTCATAAACCTGAAACTATAAGAAGATGAATCAAAAATATAAACCTGACAAAAAGTGAATTTCTTTATATTTGAATTCTTTCACACCTGCCCAAGCAGCTATTCTCCCCACCCCAAGTGCATAATTTTGTCTGGAAATATTTGTTATATATATTTAAATTTTCACCAAGTCAAAGGTTTCCTGATTCTCATTTAGTGCCTCTTTAAAACCCTGAAGCTCATTTGGATGTGTTTTCCACCAAAGATATTATTAAAGATTCTAAAGATCTGACTATGAATAATGGAGTTAATTTGCTCCAATATAAATATATTCTCTGATAGCCTAAATAAACTATCAACTTAGATTTGTTCTCTAGCTGATTAGCTTTTTTTTCTTTGTTTTATGTTTGTCACAGATATTTGCATTCCAAATTGCCGAATATGGTATCTTTTGTGATTTTATTTATTGCTTTAAATACAGATTATGTATTGAATGGCATAATTACATTTATTGATGGAGAACTCTCCCCTACTCAAACCTAATAGAGGACTTACTATTATCCTACATTTCTGTTTTGCTTAGAAGTCTCATTTTCTTTCTATAAGATACTGTGTTTTATTGTGAGTTCTATTTTCTCTTCTTTCCTTTGAGAAAATTTAAATATACATAAACTAAAAAGTTAAAAAAGTAAACTAAAGTTTTATAGACCCACTGATACCTCATGGGGGGTGGGGGAGGAAACGTAAAACAACATTCTATTAGGAGGCAATTCTATTTATACAGAATATCTCCCATGTATTTTCCTTATTCTCTGTTTGTCTTATTACTGGAATATTTTCATGAAAATAAGTCTAGGCAGAAGTTCATCCATTCCTGCTGCCTATTCCTCACCTAAACCCATCAATTCCTGTGACATCATAATTGGGATGGTTATGATGCCACAAACAAAATAATGCCATCAAATATAATAATAATTCCACTTTGCCTCATTTTTATATTAATCGTTCATGTTTGAAAATGTGTTTCTCTTCTGAAAACTGGCATTGAAGGGTTCCATGCTGTTGGCACAAATATTTCCATATCAGACACACTCAATATACTAATAAAAAGATTTTTTTTCTAAATACTGCAAGGTCAACCCTAATTCTGAGTGTCAACTGTGCTCTTTCCACCATGAGCATCATCATCAATAATTAAGGTTCTGCAGATCTCTGTAACCCCATTGTCTTCAGATTATGTCCCCAGTTACATCTCTGCAAACCCATTGGCTTCAATGAGAATGCACAAGTATAGCTGATTAGGATTCTGTTGATGATGTGCAAGATGGAATAGAATCCAGTTGCCTCAGTCCTCGTGTTTATTCTGCAGTGTTAGCACGAGTGATATGCAGGGAAACATATTTTTATCACTAAAATAAGTGGCTATTATTCCAAATAAGAAAAAAAACAGATCTGTTGGGCAAAAAGCTACCATTTATATAGTTACTTTCTAGAGTAAAACTGCACTTTAAGTTAGGAGATATAGATACAGGACTAAATGGCTAAGGGGAAAATTGGAACAAAGACCCTTTCACCTTCAGATTAACCTTCAGTGGTTAATCCCTTAAAAACTAATTTCACATTTTTCACAACTAAAGGCCAAATGGTCTATGTTCATCCTTCAGTCAGGATAAGTAGCCAACCGAACCCAGGTGTGTTACTGAATATCAGTGCCTTCCTGTTCTCCCAATTCTGCTCCACCAGCTAAGTTACTGTACAGTACAGTGCTGTAAAAAACCTCTGGGAGCATTGAGGCTGAGACCATACTGGACAGCGGTGGCATCTGCTACACCCTTTTATAGGGTGCAGTATGCACTTCCCTCATTCTCTGGTATCTGTCCAGTTCTGCCTCCTGATGCACAGCCCTCCTACTCTCTATCCTTTCAGCACTGTTGTCCTTCAAGAGCCTCTTCCCAGGTCTTTGAGTGCCAGGAGCGCAATGACCAAGTCTTGCCCTTACCATGCATAGCGCAAAAGTTTGGGAAGGATCCTACCACCCACTCTCTCCTGATCTATGTGCACATGTGTAGGTCTAGGCACAAACTAGCCCTCTGAGCAACAGGAGCAGATGTCTTTCTGTCAGATCATTAAAAAAGTATGGGTTAGATGAATGGACTATAAGGTAGATAGAAAGCTGGCTAGATCGTCGGACTCAGTGGATAGTGATCAACAGCTCAATGTCTAGTTGGTAGCCAGTATCAAGCGGAGTGCTCCAGGGGTCCGTCCTGGGGCCAGTTTTGTTCAACAGCTTCATTAATGATCTGGATGATGGGATGGATTGCACCCTCAGTAAGTTCGCAGATGACACTAAGCTGGGGGGAGAGGTAGATAAGCTGGAGGGTAGGGATAGGGTCCAGAGTGACCTAGACAAATTGGAAGATTGGGCCAAAAGAAATCTGATGAGGTTCAACAAGGACAAATGCAGTCCTGCACTTAGGACGGAAGAATCCCATGCACTGCTACAGGCTGGGGACCGACGGGCTAAGCAGTTGTTCTGCAGAAAAGGATCTGGAGATTACAGTGGATGAGAAGCTGGATATGAGTCAACAGTGTGCTCCTTTTGCCAAGAAGGCTAATGGCATATTGGGCTGCATTAGTAAGAGCATTGCCGGCAGATCAAGGGAAGTGATTATTCTCCTGTATTCAGCATTGGTGAGGCCACATCTGGACTACTGTGTCTAGTTTTGGGCCCCCCACTGCAGAAAGGATGTGAACAAATTGGAGAGAGTCCAGCGGAGGGCAACGGAAATGATTAGGGGGCTGGGGCACATGACTTATGAGGAGAGGCTGAGAGAACTGGGCTTATTTAGTCTGCAGAAGAGAAGGGGGAGGGGATTTGATAGCAGCCTTCAACTACCTGAAGGGGGGTTCCAAAGAGGATGGAGCTAGGCTGTTCTCAGTGATGGCAGATGACAGAACAAGGAGCAGTGATCTCAAGTTGCAGTGGGGGAGGTCTAGGTTGGATATTAGGAAAAACCATTTCACTAGGAGGGTGGTGAAGCACTGAAATGAGTTATTTAGGGAGGTGGTGGAATCTCCATCCTTCGAGGTTTTTAAGGCCCTGGCTGGGATGATTTAGTTGGGGTTGGTCCTGCTTTGAGCAGGGGTTGGACTAGATGACCTCCTGAGGTCTCTTCCATCCCTAATCGTCTATGATTGTATGATTATACATCACAGGCACTGACTGTGCAGAGGCAGTTCTGGGAAAAGTTCTGGGATGGCTGGCTGAGTTGAAGGACCACTTACAAAAGCCCCTAAATGGAAAAGTCTCATATGTGGAAGCAGGGCCAACCTTATGGGTAGGCCACCCGGGCCATGGAACTATTTCTACAGGAAATATGTTAGAATGTGGTTTATTTACTGTAAAAAATCAAGCTATGACAAGCCCGGATCTCATAGTGGATCCTCTCCATTTGGGGTCTATCCAGACTCCACAGTAGGCATGCAATATGCCAGTAGTTGCCAAAAAAAAAAAAAAAAAAAAAAAAAAGCAGCTAATATAGTATGGAACAAAACCACCACTCACATACTGTGTCCTGTCCTCTCTGACAACTAACCTGTAAGAGACTAACCCTCTGCTGTAGACCAAACATGAAGTAAAGATTTTGCACTTGTACAGTTCTAATTGCAGCCAAAACAATCTCCTTTTCGGAGCCCCCAACAGCGGAGAAAGGGTAGAGTAGCCAATAATGACTCATAGCATAAAAGCAAGTGTAGTGGTTTTGGCAAAAACATGAAGCCCATTATGCAAAGAGATTGTTATATCACATATTTTCCTCTGTAAGCTGCAGGATTTTTAACTTTTCTCTCTCTCCACCCTGGCTCTGTGCCCCATCCTCAAATCAGGGGACAGCAGGACTAATATTGTAAAGCTTTTCTTCTTCAATGACCACCACAAATGGTCAGAGGCTGCTAAGCTGGTGAAGAGCCAGAGCCCACGGAGAGCACACATGAGGAATGCAGCTGCCAGATATGTCTAAAAGCCTCAAAGAGTCTGTTTCAGAAATAAGTCAGAAATATGTGTATTCAGGAGGGAAGGCCACTTTAGTTGCCCTGAAAAGAGAGAGAGCTCCCCCTCATCCCTCTGGCTTGGGGGAGCTCTGCTTCCCCTCTCTCTTGGCTGATTAGGTGAGGGTTTACCAGGTCGGGGAATCTAAACTGGGAGTACCACAATGTGCTGGCTCCTGTCTGAGGACCTTCCACAGCTCCTCATCACTTCTGACATGAACCCACTTTTGGTTGCTTGAAGACACAAACTTATTCCATTCTTCCCCATTCTCTTTTCTGTGACCTATCAGTACAGAATGGTGTAACATCACATCTCTAAATGGTGTGCTCCCCCACTGCCTTGATTTATTTTCACCCCTGGAGAAGCTTATAAACCTGTGAGATTTAGGCCTAGCCTACACTAGGAAATTCAAGTGGTATAACTATGACCCTCAGGGGTAAGAAGAAAATCCATACCTCTGAGCGACGCAGTTAAACCGACCTAACTCCCGGTGTAGATAGTGCTAGACTGACAGGAGAATTCTCTCATCGAACTCGCTACTGCCTCTCATGGAAACGGAGTATCTCACATTACTAGTCCATACCTGGGTTTGTGCTGCCATGTCTTCAGAGCTATTTTTAGCTGTGCTAACTAGATCAAAGCTAGCACGGGTATTCCTAACCAAGCTGCAATAACCTTCCAATTGCAGTGTAGACATACCCTAAATTACTTAAATCAGGACAAATTCCTGTGTGGATACTCAAAACTTTTTTTTAGAAATGGCTTATTTTGATTTAGTTGAATTCAGTAAGGGATTGATATAAGCTAAATCAGTGTGAGCTATTTCCAAACTGATTTAAGAGGGTCCACACAGAGGTATGTACTGGTTTAACTGAATAAGTTTAAAAAACACACCTTGTACTAGACTGTGTGTAGACAAGATGGAGCAGACTGGACTGGTTTGGGTTACATAGTAATCAATCAGCTATTGAAGCACATTCAACCAATGTGACACTGATTGCAGGAAAGATGATTTTTACCAATGTGTTAGTGAGCACATTTTAATTAAAGATTGTTCCAAAGTGCTTTGTGTAGAACATAAGAATGGTCAGACCAATGGTCCATCTAGCCCAGTATCCTGTCTTCCGACAGTGGCCAATACCAGATGCTTCAGAGGGAATGAACAGAACACGTAATCAACAAGTGATCCATCCCCTATCGCCCATTCCCAGCTTCTGACAAACAGAGGCAAGGGATACTTCAGAGCATGGTTTTGCATCCCTGCCCATCCTGGCTAATAGCGACTGATGGAGCTATCCTTCATGAACTCATCTAGTTCTTTTTGAACCTGTTACAGTCTTGGCCATCACAACATCCTCTGGCAAAGAGTTCCACAGGTTAACTGTGCACTGTGTGTGTGAAGAAATACTCCCTTTTGTTTGTTTTAAACCTGCTGCCAATTACTTTCTTTGGGTGACCCCTAGTTCTTGTGTTATGAGGAGTACATAACACTTCCTTATTTACTTTCTCCACACCAGTTATGAGTTTATAGATCTCTATTATAACCCCCCTTAGTCGTCTCTTTTCCAAGCTGAAAAGTCCCAGTCTTATTAATCAATCCCCATATGGAAGCTGTTCCATACCCTTAATCATTTTTGTTGCCCTTTTCTGTACCTTTTCCAATTCCAATACAGGCAAGTCTCATCTTACCTGGGGGTTCCGTTCCCTGGTTAGTGCATAAAGCGAAAACTGCGTATAGTGAAACACTCATTGAGTTCAATGGCAGGCAGAATCGCCTGCACTACAGATGCAATTTTTATATTGTTTTTCTTTTTCCCCCCCGTTTTTGCCGACCGCGCAAAGCTGAATTCGCGCATGTTAAATGCGCCTAAGATGTGACTTGCCCGTATATCTTTTTTGAGATGTGGCGACCAGATCTGCATGCAGTATTCAAGATGTGGGCATACCATGGATTTATATAGAGGCAATATGATATTTTCTGTCTTATTGATTCCTTTCCTAAAGAGTCCCAACGTTCTGTTAGCTTTTTTGACTGCCGCTGCATATTGAGTGGATGTTTTCAGAGAACTATCCACAATGACTCCAAGATCTCTTTACTGAGTAGTAACAGCTAATTTAGACCCCATCATTTTATATGTATAGCTGGGATTATGTTTTCCAAAGTGCATTACTTTGCATTTATCACCATTGAATTTCATCTGCCATTTTGTTGCTCAGTCACCTAGAAAGAGTTTAACACCTTTAAAATCACTCAAGCTAGTTCTGGTCAACAAAAGGCTACTCAAACCCTTCCCCACACAAAACAACAAGAGATTGCTCCGCTCTGTCAACATTAAATGCTAACATGTTTTAAACAGCACCAGGGTTGACTGTGACCAGCTAACACATTTTTAAACTCTCTATACTAGGAGCTATCGTTTTAGACAGCCCTTAATTAAAACACAAATAACTAACGTGGTATGAAAAACCATTGTTTTCCCCCAGTCTGAAAAAGGCCTAAATGGGCCAGTGTCAGGAGCTGTATAGTAAACATAAGAAGTTGTTAATGTTGTAGACAATCATTGGTCTTTAGACAAAACATAAGTAAGGACTGGTCTACACACAGTTTTTGTACTGGTATAATTATATTGGGTAGAGATGTGATTTTTTTTTAACTGAGAGAGTTATATTGGTACAACTTCTAGTGTAGACACAGATATCTCATTATAAAGGTCCCTTATTCCACAATGGCTTAGTCCTCTTCATGGACAAGAATAAGGGCTGGTCTACACAGAAAAGTTACATTTGCATTGCTACGTCTCTCAGGCCTGGGCAGTAAGTATCAAAGGCCAGAGCAGGCTAAACCTCACCTGACCCAGGCCGTGGCCCCACACATGTTCTGCCGGGAGGTCCTGCCCTCCCTCCCCCTCTACTCTGAAGCTGGTGGGGGGCTCAGCTCCAGCCAGCGGCTTGGAGCTCGGACGTGCCAGTGGCCAGGGGCAGTATTCAGTCTGGCCCAGGGAGGATTGGGCCAGCGGCTCGGCCTGGCGCTGGGGCCACCCCAGCGCTGGGGAGGCCAGCTGGCGTGGCTGGGGCGGGCAGGCCGAGGCTCCTCTGGCCATGGGGAGTGGGTGTGCCTCAGGGCTCTTCTGGTCATGGGGGGGTGGGGAGAAAGAGAGCTTGGGCCTTTGGCATGCGGGGGGGGGGAGGCAGGGCCTTGGGCAGAAGAGGCAGGGCCGGTGGGCTAGCCTACCTGAAGGGGAGTGTTACCCACCTCCCAGGCTCTCCAGGGTGTGAAAAATCCACCCCCACCCCCCGAGAAACATAGTTAAGCCAACCTAACCCCTGGTGTAGACAGCACTAGGTTGACAAAAGTCTGTCCTAGCTACCACCTCTAAGGGAGAGAGAGTATCTACAGCAACAGTACCCCTCCCATTGCTGCAGTAAGTGTCTACGCTGAAGTGTTATAACTGTGCCACTGTAGCATTTCAAGTGTAGACATAGTCTAAGCTATACCAATACAAGCACCTTTATACTGGTATAACTACATCCATACTGGAGAGTTTGTATCACTTTAACTGTACCAGTATAGTTAAAGCAATACAACATTTATGTGTAGGCAAGTCCTAAGAAATGAAAGAGATAGCTTATTCATAGTCTATGAATGAGGCATATGTAAGTAAACATTTTTTTCTGCTTTAACAAGTATTTCCACATATGAGAGAAAGTGTTGACTACTGGCCACCTAAATACTCTCTCAAAAGACGAGAGAACCAGGAGATCCAAGTTCTATTCCTGACTCCAAAACTAACTTTCTTTATGACCTTGCTTAACCTTGCAATTGCTTCATGCCTCAGTTTCCCCACCTATAAAATGGAGACTGAGGAATACTATGAGCCTTAATTCAATATTACATTTGTAAAGTGCTCTTAAAGTGTCCTGCACCTTTGTGCTCCAGCCTGTATCTCCAATTATGGATCAAGCTGCATTTCCCTGTCTCTTTCCCTCTGCCAATGATGCCCCTTTAGTCTCCTTTTTTCACTCCTGTCTCCTCACCTGTTACCACACTGCCTCCTACACACAGAATCCCCTCCCCTTCACTATCCATCAAGCCTTCCCACTCACCCTGTTCCAGTCCTTCCAAAAATCTCACTCTTTCTGGATGTGCAAGAAGGGAGCCAACAGTTATTAAAAATAATCTCCAAACCCCAAACTATTCCTGGGTCCTGGCTTCGCTGTGCCTGTCTCCTAGATGGTAAACTCGTCAGGGCAGAGATGGTCTTCATTTTGTGTTTTGTACTGTGTCAAGCACATAGCTGGCACTCAACAAATAAACCATAATAGGAATCATTATAGATGTGTAAAGTATTAATTATTATTTAGTAGTAGTTTTTGATAGCACCCACAATGTCCTAGGCACTAACTTTTGAGCTTTATAAACATTTGCTAGTTATACTCTCTTTTGACCACTAGATGGCAGCACATATGCCGCTGTGTGCATCACTTTGCTCCTGAAAAGGTATGTACTATTGGGGTTATATAGTTTAAAGTGTACTTCTAATATTGCTTTTGTTCAGATGCATGAGGAGAATAGGCATTTCTCAAAACATTTGAGAGGTTCTCTTTACTGCCAAAATGCATCAATAGTATGCATTCCTACCAGTCAGAGATGAGCCTGAAATGCCAAGTTGGGATTCAGAATCAAATGTTCCCAAAGACTGATGGCATTCTGATCCTGCTTTCAATTTGCACTACTGAGGCGACAGAGAGACGGGCTCTATTAGTCAGACTACAGGATTAGGAGCTAAGAAATCATGAGTTCAAATCCTGACTTTGACAATGATTCACTCTGTGGTTTTGAGCAAATCATTTAGTTGGCCTCAGCTTCTTCAACTGTATATTTGAGGTAATACTTCACTCCTTCACAGAAGTGCTAGAAGATTTAATAGTTGTAAAGCACCCTGCGGAGATGGAAAAACACAATAAAAATACTAGACAGTACTAACAGACACAGGCTAGGACTGTCTCTTTGTTCTGTGTTCAGCAGTTAGCACATGGGGGCCATAATCCATGCCTAGGGCCCCAGATACTACCACAATACAGATAATTATTGCTATGACGATGTTTTATTTGTACTAAGATTGCAGATTATCGCTACAGTTAAAACTTGTTGGGTGACATTTTAAATAAAATATAGTTCTGGATTACACTTTGATTTTGCATATACGGTGGATCGCCGTGGATAAAATTTGAAATTGTGAGGTTCTTTTTAGAGTGAAGATGAATGAAAAGGCCTGATGGTCTTAAGGCATTTCAGAGGGACAACTGAAATTCACATTGCTCGGAGGGTGAGGGGGAAAATGGAATAACTTCGGTCTCAGATGACACCACTAACGTTAGATTTTATCTTAGCTTCACTTTTCAAAAACTATATTTATCCAGTACTCTCCAAACTCTTCCCCACACAAAATAATCACATTATTGTAGCACTGGTATTAAAGGTACATCCTGGCTGTAGGAAGCAGAGATTGGTTTGAGGTGACAAACTCACATCTGGAGTCAAACTTCCCCAAAGTTTGGGCTGTTCACACCTGAGGTTTTGGTTCATACACTCCCATATCTTGTTTGAAATTATGAACCTGATCCAGAGAGGTGCGGAGCACTCACACAACTCCCTTTGATTTTGAGGAGAGTTGAATGTTCTTAGGATTGCAGTTGAAACTTGGGGTCTGATTATTGAGTCCCTCTTGGTACTGTCAGATAACAAACCAGAACTTCCCTTCACATTCTTGGGGAAAAAATGAAAAGGCAAAGGATCCTTTGCAGTTAACCAATGACATGGAAAGTTTCCAAACAGCAATTTACATGAGTGTTGTGTTCATGGGCTTACATACTTCTCCTGCCATTATCATCATAACTGGGTGTAGTGTAATATGAATACTGTAAGGAAGGCCAAAATATTTCATAGAGGATACCTGGAAGTTGCCATCATCATCTCAGATTCCTTTATTAAAGAGAAGATTTATAGGCTCAGTTAATACAAGTTTGGGAAAAAATGAATTTGGCATGACACTCCAGAAACAGAAGTATTGTAACAATGAACAATGGTATTGAGGCATACTTTATACTCCTGATTTCACTGCCAGTGAAAGGAGATTGAATGTGTGGATTTTTCCTTAATTATGAAGAGTTTTTGTAGCACAGATGGCAAATTTGGTTTAAATGACACTGAGTTTTATCAGCTGTGCTTTTACCATGCACTGAAATCACACAAAATCAAAATCCAAAAACCACAGATAAAAACAATCACCACTGGTCATTTTTTAAGAAAATTGAGAAAAATATTTTTTTAATAACGAAAGAAATTTATATGCCATAATCTGAATGCCAAAAAGATTTCCAGCAACCCACAAAAATATCAGCCTTGTTTTTCCAGTAATAAATTTAGTTTTTCCCTTGTCCCCATTGCACATTTCAGTGATGATATTGGAGACTTTTCAATTTCCATTTAAGATTTTAAAAAGCAAATAAGGAATTCTTGGCAGCCTCTGGAAAGCAAGCAACTAAGAAGATATTCTGGTGGAGAAAATGGCTTGGTTGAATGTTGGGTTAAGAGACGCAGCTGAATCCATGAGTATATCTCCCAACAAATACATACACACTGACAACAAAGCCCTCCACATCACTGCACTGCCTTGTAAACATCTAAGCATCACATTTAAAAAAAGTTAATTATAAAACAACTTTTAAAAGTTTAAAATTGTTCAATTGTTTCCTCCTCCCCAGGTGCATGAGTCTCTCTATGGCAAATTGCCCAGTTACGTAAGCGTAGATTCTGCTTCAAGATTCTCACTCCCATATACACATCACCACCATCGCCCTCCCTTTTCCCCCCACCTATTATTATTTGGAGCAAGCACTACCCAAGGCCCCACCCCAGCCCTTCTCCTTCCCACCTCTGATTAGCCCCGCCCCACCTATTCCCACCCTGTCCCCACCCCTTCCCACCCTGCCTCTTCCCTGCCCAGTTCTGCCACCTCCCCCAAGCACGCTACACCCTCACTCCTCTCCCTTCTCCCCCAGTGCCTCCCGACGCAGCAAAACATCTGATCCGTGGTAGGCGCTGAGAGAGAGGGGGAAGTGCTGAGAGGGAAGGGCCTGCCAGAGAGCAGGAGGTGCTGGGGGAAGGGGGAGGTTCTCATAGGGGGGGCTCCTCCTCACCCCCCCGCCCACCTGCTGCTTGCCTCCCCGTTCACCTCCTCTCCCCGCTTGCCCGCCTCCTGCCTCACCTCCCTGCCCACCTCCTTAAAATTAGCACAAGACCCCCCACAGCACGGGGCAGTCACCCCAATTCGCCATACCCAAGGGATGGCTCTGCCTGTGAGATAAGGCCCTTAGGTTCTTTTCTTGGACTCTATCACTAAATTGTTTTGTGACCCTGTGACAGTAACTAGAGGCTCCTTGCCTCAGTTTGCAAAACGAGTATACCTCTACCTCGATATAACACTACCCGATATAACACGAATTCGGATATAACGCGGTAAAGCAGTGCTCCGGGGGAGTGGGGCTGCGCACTCCGGTGGATCAAAGCATGTTCAATATAACGCGGTTTCACCTATAATGCGGTAAGATTTTTTGGCTCCCGAGGACAGCATTATATCAAGGTAGAGGTGTATGATACTTTGCACCCTCCCAGGGATTTTCTGAGGTATAATTAACTGTAATTAACCATTGTAAAGTGGTTTGAGATCCTGTGATGACAGATGCTGTAGACATACAAAGTAATATAATAAACACAATAACAGTCATTATTAACTATTAATATATGTGATAAATTCTTTTAGTGCCAGTATTTTGCACAGCAAGTGGAACAGAAGGAAGGTGTTACTCATTTAAACAAGCAGAACTAAATCCCACATTTGTCATACTAAATGTCATAACACAGGAACTGAGTGAAGATTATAGTTTCCATTGAAGGAATTTATATTATATATTTTGATCAAGTTGGGGTGTGAAATTGGAGGATTAAAAAAAAAATTGTTTCTTTGGGTACATGTGACAATCAGCTAAAGGGCGTACGGATGCTCTTTGTTTTTACCACACAGGTTATTAGTATCCTTTCTGAAGCGTAGGATATACACAAATGGAACCAAATATAATTCTTGCAGAGATCTGGCAAGAGGATATGTTAGAAAGCTATACTATTCATGGGCCACCACATGGAAATTAATGTGCAACACTGAACAGGTTTTCATTGCAGGGTGCAGCTCATATGGACTGTAAGATCTGCAAGGAACATTGTTAGGGACACAGGACTGGAAGGAACCTCCTGGGTCATCGTGTCCAGTCTTCTACTTTTGCGGGCAACTCCATCAGATAATCCCCTTCATACATGTATCAAGTGTTCTCCTCCTGCTCTCCCCTACTAGATAAGAAAATATGGGAAATGCTTGGAAAGGCCATCTTCACCTCCCTGTGATGTTCACTGGTCAAAGGATGAATATCAAATTCCCACTGCTCATGAGTACCATAGGTCTCAATCCAGCAAACATTTATGCAAGTGTGCAGCTATACTCATCCCAATGAAGTCAGTGGAAATACTTGTGTGCATAAAGTTATGTATGTGCAGAAGCATTTATAGGACTGGGGCTCAGATAAGACAGATGTGCAAGCTATGGTCATATAAGGTCTAATCCAAAGTGCACTGAAGTCAATGACTGTCCTTCTACTGACTTCAGTAGACTTTGGATCATGGTTATTGTTCTTTCTGAGTCATTTTAACAGCATGGATAGTATCCAAATAAGCCTAATCAACACATCACCCCAGGGCCTTTTTCCACATGATAATTTGTTACCTAAACAATTGTTATATAGCTGATTTTTAAGTAAAACTACTTTTAATAACATTTAACTCTCCCCCATCCGCACATTTGCCGTAACTCCTACTTTTTTGAATATTATCAACAAGTTGCCAAAATGGTTGATACATTATTACCAGCAGACCAGAGTTTTGTGTATATCAGTTTTGTAAGGAAGATAGAATAGCTCACTTTTGGCTCTAAACTGGTTCTTACCAATAATTAAAAATAATCACAAAATTAATGCACATTGTGGAGTATTTTTTCAACATTTCTGTTGAAAATATTTCTGCACATAACAGCTTTTTTGAAGAAAATAAGACAAAATTAACAAAATCTGAAAACAACAATAACAAATCTAAACTAAACCCAACCTGAAGCACAGTTTCGACCCTGAAAAAGGAGACATGCCAGAGACTCCATGAAGTCCACTAGGGACTTCTCTGCAATTACAGAATTTATGTGGAGGTGCTCAGAGATTATGGTATTGGGCAGCAGTATCAAACCTTAAAATAATTATAGATAGACTTTTTCAAATAACCAGAGCCGGCTCCAGGCACCAGCCTGGCAAGCAGGTGCTTGGGGCGGCCGCTTCAGAGAGGGGCGGCACGTCCAGGTATTCGGCGGCAATTTGGCGGATGGTCCCTCACTCCCGCTGGGAGCAAAGGACCTCCTGCCGAATTGCCGCCGCAGATCGCGATCATGGCTTTTTTTTTTTTTTTTTTTTTTGGCTGCTTGGGGCGGCCAAAACCCTGGAGCCGGCCCTGCAAATAACTCTTGCTGAATGACAATATTACACAATTGACATTAAACATTCAAGTAGGTTATAGTACATACTATACCGTATCCATGTCCACTGGGATATAATAAAATAAATAATTATTAATAATAATAATAATTAATAAATAACACATCCCACTTGGATGTAATAAAGTCACTGGACCAAATTATGTTCTGGTGTAAATCCAGAGTAACTCATCTGACTGCTATGGAATTATTCCAGATGTAGACTGGTGTAATTGAGTAGAAGTTGGCCCAATGTTTTTAAACTGCCTCCTCTACACAGATATATTTATAGGAACCTCTCAAATAAATCCATGAAAATACCAGGCTGACTGCATCTGAATTTGAAGTCCTCGATTTGCCAATAGAACAAATGGTGCAAGGGGAGCAGCAATGCAAAATTTTCTCACCAATGTGCTTCAGATCTGTTCTTAAGAAATCACCTCTGAGCATCGGAATAAAGTGATTATTGTCAGTTAAGCACTGACAGTGAATTCTTTGATCTACAAGACTTAAATATGTCATAGACATGGTCTCTGCCCAGAGGAATAGCACAAATATGAGAGAGAGAGAAGAAAATGAAAGGAACAGTGAGAAGAAATGGGGAGAGATAGGAGGTCATAAGAAACAAGGACAAGGATGACGTTGTCTTCAACTCTAAGACTCTGCACAAGAGTCTGAAAAAGATTTCAGTGACAGAAGATTTGTGTTGCTTGAAACTATTATTGTTCAAAAATACGAAAGGCCAACTCCTGCCCTGGCCAGGGCAGGAAAGGGGGACAGAGCTGTTTGTCTCCTTGAGGAATCCTGTTCATGAAGGTGAGATTTCTCCAAGAGGCCTGGGACACAGGAATGAACAACATACATCTTTTTGCTTATGCTTTACTCTTGCAGAGAGTGTCTATGCTAGGTGGGCTGGGGGCCTAGGCACACCTCCTAACCTACATACTTTACCCTTTTGTGGATTTGCTGTGCAGGCTGGTGCATTTCCTGGCTGCACTTCCCAGCACACACCTGTGTACTGTGGGTCCAAGTCACTGTTGCCTGCCCCTTGTGTAGTCATTTATACCTGGGTATGGCATGCGAGGCTAGTAGCATTTTGCACTCCCTTTGCACGGGTGTAAGTGACAACACAGAGTGCAAGGCAGTGATGAATCAGGCTTCATTAAGGTGTCTTGCCTGACTGTTTGCAGGGGATAAAGAGGCTCCCTCACCTTTTTACTTACACACCCACCTTGTAAGACAGGCCAGAGAAGGCAGGAAATCTGGGCAACTAAGGACATGACCTGGCATGATTTTCTTTTATTGTTAAATCAAAGGGCAAAACATAAAAACCATTGGCAATCTCCTCCTGCTCACAGCCTTGCCGATGGTTTATTTTACTTGAGGTATTAAAGCTATTCCAAAAGGGTTAATACTTTCATTCCTAGTGTACTGGCAATACAGGATATCCATTGCCAAATGCACTGAGCTTGCTGTCATTTGTCTTATGCCCCAGTAAACAAAACAGCCATTTCCTCCCCCCCTGCAGTTCCTTTGGGTGCGTCTTGAATTATTGCTCCACCTGTGTCCTGCCATCCTGCTCATTTATCAGCAATGTTGTTTTCTCACTCCTCCTTTCTGTTCACTGCTTTCTGCGAGTCAACCCCCTTTTTATCAATCTGTGACTTGGGAATTGTATCAGCAGGTGGCCTGGAAGTAACAGTCATCTCTGTTGGATGACTTGGATTCAAACACTTGATCATTTATGCATGTCTTCTGGATGGATTGTCTGTTCTTACTCCAAGAACCCTTCACAAACAACAGCCAACAAATTTAGTCTAATCTCTTGAGCCCAGTTTACCTGGCATGTCTCTAAAACAGGCCTCAGATGAGAGGACCTATGAGTCCAGCACTGATTTCAAAGCAATCCAAGATCCTGGTAGTGATATCATTACATCTTGAGTAATCATCAGCATCTAGATGAATTAGGCTAATTGGTTTTAAAGTAAATCCAGTCTGAAGCAAAAGATACCTCACTGACAGCTGCAGCAAATGCTTGAACACGTCAGCAAATCAAAGAAACCTATCTAATCTCATAAAGAAAAGTCCTGTTTCACTCCTCTCTCCAGATGCAGAAGACAGTGTAATTCCACAGCAAAAGCTAGGGGGCAGGATGTGGGGAGTCCACACTGAGAATTGAGGAGCACAGCTGTTTGGGAGCCAGACACATGAATCCACTGCTGCAGAGAACCACTGGCCATTGCTTCCCATGTCGCAGGAGCTGTTGCAATCTCCGGTCTCCAGCAATGGCTGTGCAGCCTGAGATGAAAAATTCCTTCTCTCCAACACCTGCAATTCAAAACTTTTTTGTGCACACCTCCAACATTTGAAATGTGCATTTGGGGAAGCATTTTCCCCGTGTGGCCTAACAAGACAGAAACCTTGTTTCAACAATTTGCAGCAGGGCTGAATAGTTAATAAAACACTAGAACCAGGTAATACATAAGAATAGTAATACTGCAGGTAACCACTTACTCATGCAGTTGTTGGAAGAACCCAGATAAAACCTGAAAATTAGTAGAATCGGGGTTTTTTTGTTTGTTTGTTTGCTGTAATGTGCTTTATGGTGATTGTGGTTTAAATTTGGAAGCTCTCAAGGGCTCGACCCCCAAGTATCTCACCAAATCTTAGGTACCCTACACTATATTCCCTCTTAGGTTTGCAGATCCATAGAGACTTTTTTCAGAGGTCAAGCAAGATGAAGTGTTTGTACTTTTGCTCCTGTGTCTCTGATGCTCCCTCCTGACATTAGAAGAGTCCCAGGGCTGGCCTCTTTTAAGCAAGGTTTTAAAGTGTTATTTTTTTCAGAGGTCCCTTGGCACGTCACACAGCTGGCTTTATGTTTTATCTGTGTAAGATTTTGATTATTCATTTATTTGGTACTTTCTGACGTGGTCTGGCAACCCAGCCTCTCTGGAGAAACTCCAGGTGCCACATGGACTTCCTCCATTCTTTATACAACTCCATACTTCATCCAGCCCTGCCCACCTAAAAACTCCTATTTTCTTCTCTAGATAGCTCCTGCACCTCCAACTCCCACAGGCTCTTCTGTACCTTTTAACTAAATAGACAAGACAGTCAAAGGGTGGGAGAAGGGAGACATTGTTTCCCTACTGTTATTCGCAGGGAACTGAGGCACAGAAAGATTAAGTGACTTTGCCTAAGGTCAGAGAGGAAATCTGTGGCAGAAATAGGAATTGACCCCCGTCTTCTTGAGTCCTAGCTCATTGCCATAACGACAAGGCTATCTTTCCTCTCTAGCATCTAGTATAGCATTTTAGTTTGTGAACTCTTCACATTATTTTAATGGCTGAGAAGGACAAAACAATTGAAAATATCATTCACAGCCTCTTATTAGCTGAGCTCCATTCTTCACTGCTGTACTTACTTATTTATAAATATTTCTGTGGTGCTCATCTGAGCACACTGCCTAATAGCAGAGCATAAATCTTAGCCACCAACACAGCTTCCTGTTGAACACACCAAATTTGCTCACTGTGGTTGTGGCATTGCTACTAACCACTAAACTGGTGTAGCCCAACGTCCAGGGTTCTTCAGCAGCAGCAGCAGCAGCAGGGGAAACTACAAGTTGTTGACTACAAACTAATACATGGTATGAGAGCTCCCTGGTTCCTGCCAGGAAGTCCCCTCTGCCCTTCCAACAGAAAGTCTCAGCACTGACTGAAGCTGGGAGCATCAAGCAAGCAAGCAGAGAGGAGGCTGCTGGACTGTAATCCTATTCTGTGTTTCCTTATGGAATACATCTTTGTTCCTGGTGTTTTGTCTCAGTGGGTCTGGTCTGAAGTGAATACACATTAACACACAACGCAGAGCACACTGAGGAGACACTGGTTTCCCAAAGTTGTGTAAAAAGCCACAAGGTTGGGTTGCCAACTTTCTGACCAAAAAAACTGAACACCTTTGCCCCGCCCCTTCTCTGAGGCCCCGCCCTGCTCACTCCATCCCACCTCCCTCCGTTGCTCACTCTCTCCCACCCTCGTTCACTTGCTCATTTTCACTTGCTGGGAAGGGTCCCCTTTTGACTGGGTATTCGGATGAAAATGTTAAAATGTTGAAAAATCATGAGTCAGGCTCACCAAAAATTGTAAGACTGGCTTTAAAATTATAAGATCATGTAAAAATAATAGATCTGGTGTTCTTTTTGCTTTCTTCTGTTTGAGCCTTTAAGGTGCACCGGGCTCACATTTTGAAGCTTTCTCCACAGCCAGGAGGGCTAGAAACTTACTTTTTCTTTAAGAATGAAGGCTGAAATTGTCACATATCCACTTGACTCCAGGAACTTGGACTTTAAGGAAAAGAATAATTATCATGAGACTCATGACAAAATTATGAGAGTTGGCAACACTGCTATCTTGAACAACCGCATAGTGGAATAGTGAACAGGAGGGGGGTTGACAAAAAACAGCTGGAATAATCATAATGAAAAACAAACAAGGGAATATATTCCAACACTCCAGCCTGATTGCGCTGCTCAGTGCATATAGTATGAATCCCTGTGACAATTTACAAGATGCATCCTTATAAATGGAAAAAATCAGCTATGCTATGAAGCACAAATCAAAATAACTACTCAGCATGGGAAACACAGCTAATGGAATTAAGAGCTAAGAACATAAGAACATATGAAGAACATAGAAGAATATACGGGGTCAGAACAAAGGTCCATCCAGCCCAGTATCATGTTTACCGACAGTGGCCAATGCCAGGTGTTCCAGAGGGAGTGAACCTAACAGGTAACGATCAAGTGATCTCTCTCCTGCCATCCATCTCCACCCTATGACAAACAGAGGCTAGGGACACCATTCTTTACCCATCCTGGCTAATAGCCATTAATGGACTTAACCTCCATGAATTTATCTAGTTCTCTTTTAAACCCTGTTATAGTCTTAGCCTTCACAACCTCCTCAGGCAAGGAGTTCCACAGGTTGACTGCGCTGTGTGAAGAAGAACTTCCTTTTATTTATTTTAAACCTGCTGCCCATTAATTTAATTTGGTGGCCCCTAGTTCTTATATTATGAGAACAAATAAATAACTTTTCCTTATTCACTTTCTCCACACCATTCATGATTTTATATATATATATATATCATATCCCCCCTTAGTCTCCTCTTTTCCAAGCTGAAAAGTCCTAGCCTCTTTAATCTCTCCTCATATGGCACTGACCCGTTCCAAACCCCTAATCATTTTAGTTGCCCTTCTCTGAACTTTTTCTAATGCCAGTATATCTTTTTTTGAGATGGTACAAGGTACAGAAGTACTTTTATCCCTGCTAGTTTTCAGTTTGGAAGAGCTGCTGTGCTGTGAAGTTACGCTAGTACATTATACCTTGTATCTGCTTATGCATGATTTGGGTAGGAGCATGTGTCTGGCTTTTTGCTTATTTTTGGAATGGCCGCAGCCTGCTTATTTTGCATTTAAATTCTTCTTCTCGCTTGTCTTATTTCTTCAATTGGGAACAAAGTCTACTGTCCCTCGCTACATACTAGCACTTGTTTTCAAAGTATTCTTTTCTTTTCTTTTCCTTTCTTCAGTTATAGTTAAATGTTATAATTAGGTGTAGAAAAATAGGGACAAAAGAGTGACAGTATTTGAGACAAAGCAAATTCTCAGTGAGTGAACTGATTGAGCAAGAAACAATCTCCCTCCCTCCCTCCCCTCCGCCCCCCACCAGCATCTGAACAACACATGGCTGCTTTCCATGGTTTGTTTCAGTTTGGAAAATGAAGATGGAGCCGTTAGATGCATCTGGTGTCCCTGTGGAGGTGATAGAAAACACTGGCAGCAATGTAGACAAGATGGTAGAAGCCATATGAAGCAAAAACTAGCCAAGCATGAAGTCTGCATTACCTCGTGCTAAACACCAGCGCAAACGATACTGATTCTCAAAGCTACAGGGAAATGATGCACTGCTATAATATGTAGTACACAGACACTTTAGGAAAAAGACACTAATAATCCAGAAAATACTCCAGCACCCCAAGAAGGAAATACCTAAAACCTAACCACAACAGAGGACAGCAGGCTTATCTGAAGGTGAAACTTCATAAGGACAAGTTTTTAGCGTGATGTACATAGTGGCTTTGACTACAGAAGCGAAGTTCATTAAAAGTTGGAAGAGTTCATGTGGTTAAATCCTACACTGAAAAGCTCCTTCTGAAGGCTGAGATACTAGATGGCCATTGTGCCCCTCCCATGGGAAACCCACAGGAAGCGAAGTGCCACACAGTGAGCAGATTCATGGGACTCTTTGTAGACCTGGTGGGACTTAATTGTCTTTCTCACCAAGCTTGCAAACAAAATGGGCATTTAGATTTATTAGAAGTTCAAAGTATTCCAAAATGAAACTGCAGAATTTGTATGAGAGCCCTCAGTCGACGTGAGAGCACTAATAGGAGGCATCAGACTAGAACGAGTGCAGGACAAATCTTCTCACAGCAGTATGGAGAAGTCAACAGGACTGTCTGTCACTCTGCCTACCATAGGGATCCCACTAACCACACCTCTCCCCAACTGCTGTGATGCCAATGTTGGGTCTCCACACTCCATCATCTGACAGCTTCTTCATGAGCCAAGATCCTCCGAAGACCATTGGATTCTGGGGGAGAATGTTTTGTATGATGACAACGTTCACCATAGCAGAGAACGCTGCAGTTTTTCTTTGTGGAGGTGGACTGATTTACACCAACCGAATGGATGAATTTTGGGGGCAAAATCTTCCCCAGAGGCAAACCCTCTGAATCCACTCCCTAAGAGAACAAAAGCAGATCCAAGGTGCCAACCTGCAGAGCCATGCAAGTTACCCAGCTCTGCCTAGTTACCAAGCCCCCTGTCTCACTTCAAGCAGGGCCCCAAAAATCAGGTGATAGTGTTGACTCCCACTGAGGTTACTGGTAGTTCCAATGATGCTCAGAGCAGGCTATACCTAGAGGAAGAATGATCCAATGGTTAGGGTGCTAGTTGGGGATTCAGAAGACCCAGATTCAAATCCCTATCCCCCCAAGAGAGGTTTTTTGGCATAACAATTAGTCTTGCCTCAGTTCTCCCATCTGCAAACTCTGGGATGTTATAAGAATAGATACATTAAAGGTTATGAGGTGCTCAAATACTACAGAAATGGGAGAGGGGGTCATATGAGTACCTAAAATAGATACCTGTGCACGAGGGCTCTACACGGTGATCAGAATTTTGACCTAATCTGTTAGAATGCAGACTGATGTGAAAGAAGCTTGGCATGCCCCCGAAAGTAGGTTAACAGGATTTATTTCCTTTCTGCAAACAATGTCGCTGTCAGGTAGCAGAGTGCCACCTGGAATTTTTAGTGCATTAACGTGTTCACAGCCTTTAAACAGTCACAATTTAAAAGAGAAAAGCATCCCAACAGTCTCATATTTCAGCCAACTCTCTCCCACTTGGTATACAAATTCCTAACCCTTTGTGTCATCTGGTAATAATAGTCATTGTGGGCCATCAGGACGAAACCTACTTAGATTTGTTTTTATTTATATTTTTTCCCTACAGTATCAGACACAAAATAGAATTTAATGCTTCCAAAAAAACCCACAGGAATTGCCACACTGGGAAAAGCCAACAGTCAGTCTAGGCCTGTACCCTGTCTGAGACAATGGCCAGTCCCAGCTGTTCAAGAGAAAGATGCAAAAACCCCTGCAGGAAGCAATTATCAGCAATAGACAGTATCAGCTTTCCATTGTATGAAGTCCTGATGGCATTGTAATTGAAAAATTCCCAGAATGAGGTTCTTATGCTCTAGCAGGTCAATACTAGTGCCTTCCATGCATATTAAATCCATGTTGGTAACAATTCTTATGTTATTTTTAATTTAAAAATATACTGTACATATGCAATAATCTGTTTCTAAAATTAACTAATTCAGTTTTAAACAATATTGTCACGTCACAGGCTGTCTGTAGAGTTCCAAAAAAAACCCTGTTTATGTCTCAAAGTGGGGGAAGAGTGGGAAGGAGAAAGGACTTCAGTGGGGCCAGGATCTCACCCTTATATTTCCAATTTATGTTCTAAAATCTATTTCTAGGCTAAGATCTTACATTCTCAGATTACTCACAGAGCAGATTTCATCAATATCGCAGCTCTTGAAAATAAGGTTTTAGAATAAAAATGCAAACATGTCTTAATGCAGTGCCTGTGGCAATACCTATTTTGTCTAAGAAATTTTGCAGTAATGAAATTTTAGCCTTTTTACTACATATACATCAGAATCAAAATTCAGTCTGCAATTATACTGCTGAAACTCCACTCACTCCTCTCTTTGCTTGCTTGCATTGACTAAGCTTGCACCAGACTCGTGCATCTGAAAACAGAATTTGGCACTCAGTTTCTAACTTGAAAATGTTACACACATTGAGTAATGGGGCAAAAATAGCCCACAACAAAACCTCTTAGATGACATGTGGTTTATGAGTTTGTGGGCTAGGAAATGACATCATGCACCCAGACATAGATGCTCTTCATTCACTGGATCAATTTTGTATGGTGAGACCCCATACATTCCTGCTCATAGAAAAAATACACAGCAGAATATCTGAAGATGTTAAAAAAAATCCAAAGCTATAACCATCTGCTTATCATAGACATCTGCTGCATCAAAGCAAGAGACTATGAAAGTTTCAGAAAGTTTTTCTGCTCAGAAGATGTATTTTCTGCCAAGAGACTAATAAAACACATGAACACACACAAATCCTGAAAATACAACCTATGTTCTTACTGGAGTAACGTTTTTCTGACTAGGGATGAGTTGGCCATGAAACTGAGCAAGAAAGGGAAATAAAAGAATTTCATCTTCAAGTTGAACCTGAATGTTTTTTCACACTCAGAACATTTGTGAACATTTCCCACTACTCCCTGAATGACTGAGACTTCTGTCTTCCTTGTGAATCTTCTGGCATCCCCACCTCTATCCAATAACTCCTTCTTATCCCTATAACCGTCTAATATGCTACTGTTCCCTCACTGCAAGCTTTCTCACACTGAGCTGCATCCTGTTCCCACTGAAGTCAAAGAGAGTTTTACCTTCAACTTCAACTCTCCTCAGCTTTACCTTCAACCTCAGCTCTCCAGTATACATACTGGAGCCCTTATTCAAACCTCAGTGAGGTCAGAGTGTCTTTCCATTGACTTCAGTATTCTTTGGATCAGGCCCTTGTACGTCACCCCCATAACTTCCCTGTCTCTAAAAGCAAAGAAAAGTCATAGGGGGAGAGAGAGAGGAACCTAAGGTTTGTGGAAGGACTGGGAATGGCAACAAGCTCTTTGAAGCAGGGGCAATCTCTTTGCATCTGCAGAGCACTTTGCACAATGTGTCACTGTGGTAACATAAATGATAAATAATGATAACCAATATCGCCAGGTGGGAAGATGCCAGATTTCCAGGGCCTTATGCCTTTCAGAGTGTTGCAGGAATAGAGGGAGAGACCTCTCTGAAGGTACTGATAGATGGGCACTGGGAGGGAAGGAGAGATGAAAGTCGGAAGGACCGGGTGCTTTAGCAAAGCTGCAGGGAGTTGGGAGTCTGTTTGAGTGAGAGGAGACATCCTGAAGTTTTGGACAGGCTTCTGATGAACCACTGAACTTTTGACTTCACATGAAACTAAATCTGTCCTGCTTAATAAAGACATTTAGTTTTGGGAACCTTTGGACACAATGGTTCATCATTCACACTTTGTACTATCTGCAGGTATGAAATCAGTACAAGAACAGGCCAGACCCTGCAGTCCTTACTTTGGCATATTGATGTCAGCAGGATTTTGCCCCAAGTTAAGAATATGGAGGAACTGTGGGATCTGGCTCAATGTTAATAAAATATGTGACTACGCTCAACCTGGAAGCTGGAAGAGCAACAAAAAACCATACCCCTCAAATGACTCCACAACAATGACTACTTCAGAACTTAAATACGAACAAGAAAAATGAGACGAGCTTTTATCAAGCATCCAAGTGTCTGATACGCCTTTTCTCGTTCTTTTTGCTGAACAGTCAGTGCCCACCCAAACCTAATGGTTACAACATATAAGTTATACCAACAGCCCTTGTTCAGTGCAGTTCATACAATGCTACTGGACTCTGACATTTCTGTGAACACTTGCTTTCTACTAATCACTCTTATTTACACAGGTTTTACATTTTGCTGTCAGCTTCACATTTTCCTTGAAAACATGGTACAGAATCAAAGAAATGGAATCATTCTTCATGCAGATCACAAATGGAGAACAGAGCTCTCAGTGAACTTAAAAGAAAAGAGAGACTGATCAGCGTACAGACTCTGCTCTTATCACAGTTCACACGCAATTCATTCTTAGAATAGGCAAGTTATTTATCATGCACACGGGCATGCATTATTCAGTGCAACACTGCCAGATAAAAACAGACCTAGCATAACCAAACCCATTTGAAATTTGGGTTGCTTGAGCATCTTTATGAGGCAAGAGAATAAAGAAAGTTTGCTTCAGAGAAATGAAGCCCTTTACTTACATGCCTTGCAAGAGCTTCCAGCAGCTGGAGTCTGAATTATAGTGAATGCAGATGTTGTGCTGTAAACCCCCTAACTTTGGCACTGAAGACTATACATAACTCTCTGGTGCTTCACATTGATAAATAATTTCCTGGTTCCCCTTTAAAAATATTCTCACATAGGGTTGTTTTTTTTTTTTTTTAATCAGTGGTGCACACTGACAACAGAATGCAACGCAGACAGTCTATCGGTTGTTACTGAGGAAAGAGTTCCCTGCTGGCTGAATCCAAAAAAGAATCCTTGACCTTGGCAACTAGAATAAATCTACTATATCTGTTGGCCCTCTCCTCAGTGCATATTTGAGCAGTAACATAAGAATGAACAATTTTAGCATAGGAACTGTGGTATGACATTTTAAACATTGGTAAGTTATAGGAACACTACTTCCTGCAGAGACACACTGGGGTAACTGCATTGTGCATGTTTTCAGCTTTTATTTTGTTCACAAATGCAACAATCTTCTTTCTTTGATTTCATAAATACCCAAGCCCTAGGGTTTTCAGATTCTGCGCCTTCCGTTGATTCTCATTTATATTCCTAAACAGGTTACTTTTGCTTTTCTGTTATAAACCTGGATTTTCTAAGAGTTTCAATATCTTAGCCGGTAAATGTATCCCAGACTAAAACGTGGCATTCATGATATCATACATAGCCTGGGAGCAAGCAGCCTTTTACAGATTTCTCCCTCCTCCAAAAATGACGTTTTTTTCCATTTTCTCTCTTTTTGTTTGTTTGCCATTTCAAAAATAGCTATAGCTTTTGTAAAACAACAAGACAAGCATTTGGAGCAAGTGCCAGTGGAGCAAATGGTTAGACTGTATCAAGCAAAAGACAATAATCCAGACCAAAATATAGCTAAAAAATCAATAGCTATAAGCTTTGAGTAGAAAGAAGATCCATGCTCTTCGAGGGAAGATACGCAAAAAATAATGGGCAAATGGTATTAAAACGTGCCAGGTCAGTTCCTCATTTTAAATGTTAGTCTTTCAGTTGCCTGTTCAGTGAGATTTGTCTTCCAGCATACAATATAATATAATATAAAGGAGTAAGGAAAACACCATTTCTGTAATAGTAATTGTTTTTATAAGCAAGAACCTATTCTGACCCTCCCTTTATATCTTTACTGTCTGCTACTTCCTTTGGTGCTGAACAACTCACCCGTTTTAGCCTCAATCCTACAAACCCTAACTCATGTTAATAATTCTTAAAGGTGAAACATGCCACTGAAGTTGTTCTCGTAGCCACTGATTTTCTTTATTTTCATTCACTATGTTTGGTATATTTGATTCTTAAAGTGATCCCTTTGGTGATAGTTTATCCAAGAGCAAGAGGGGGTCACATCAGTATCTTTCTTCATCCTTGACATTAGAGGCACCTTCCCCTTTGATGTGAGAAGGGAAGTCTCTTTAAGCTAGCATTCTGATATCTTGTTTCACATAGCTACCACTCTGGTAGGGCACATAAGTAGAAGAGATGATATAGCAACGAAGCTTATAGGATAAATGTATTTAGTTGCGAAGTACCTGGTACATTTTTAGTATACACACACACAAAAAATCACAAGAAGAACATTAAACTACAAAATTATTATACATGACATTTATTCATCTTTTCAGGGTTTTGGAAAAATCAATCAAAATTACAATTCTCATCTAAAAGTAGAAGGCAGAGCTCCTGCATTCACTGTACTGTAGAATTGATCAAAAAAGGAAAAACAGTTTGACAAAGATTTTCAAAAATGTTAACAAAACTTTTTCAAATGTTGATATGTTTGTTTTTTGGTGTTTTCCGTCTTTTCATGTTACCAGTGAATACAACAGAATTAATGATACCCCAGGGTCTTTCCTCCCACTTGTTTTCCCTTTTGACGCTCTGTAACTTTTCCAAAGTTGAGGAAGTTTTGATAAACTACAGAATAGCAAAAGAAAAGAAATGAAAAAAGAAAGAACAGCTGGTCCTCATTTATTCTACTGTATTCAGTGGCAAAAAAGAGAAAGGGGAAAAACAAAAACAAAACCCAAAATTTCAAAACATCAACATTTCAAAATTTCTGGTTTTAATGAAAAAATAGAATTTTTAAAAAAAAACTGGAAGCTTTTTATGGACATTTCCAGTTTCAGAAAAAGATCATGTTTTGTTGAGAAAAAAATTAAAATGAAAAATTATGAGGAGCTCAATCGTCCAGTACCTGACATGTCTTTAAATGCTGTCAAAGGGTCTCCACAACTTTCTAAACGTTTTAAATTTGGATTGTCAAGGTCTTCTTTGAAGTTTAGTCATGGTCTCTTTTTTATTTGTAAACTTTATTGAAGACATTAAAACACAGGCACAACTTCAAAGCCTGGTTTATTTGTAATTGAGATTCCTTTTCCAGTTGTAGCTGGCTATTGAACAATGATATATTGAGTTGAATGAGAGAAGAGTTCTCACTCCCCAATGTAGTTTCCATTTATATCCACTTCCTCTCTTAAATTGTGTACATTTTGGGTTTTAAGAGTCTCCTCATTTTAACCCTTCCCCTTTCATCTCCTTCCAGTGCTTCTCTCTTTCCCTTCTTATCTGCCTACTGGTTTTAAAAAGCAAAATGCAATAATTCACTGAATGTGTGTGTTGAAATGCAAATATATTTAAAAACTGTTGGCTTTTTAGTCTAATCAATACTTCTTAAGATAGGAGGTTACTTTAAAACTGGCATGGATACAAATAACTATCTCAACACAGGAAAATCATCTCAGATGGTCCTGGGTTCAAGTTGCCCACTAAGAAGTGGGCTTATACCCAGCAGTGGCACCGCAGTGGTGCAGTAGAGGGATGAGACAAACAAACTACTGTCCTTTTCACCCTTTTCCATTGACTACTGAGGTAGAAATTGAAGGGCCAGGTTTTCAAATGGTGTAAATCAGCCTAATTCCTTTGAGATAAATAGAGTTACACCAGCTAAGAATCTGACCCAAAGGTCCTCTGGCACTTTTCAAGAAGAGTAGGTGATAAACATAATACTCCTGATAACCTTATTGCCTTATAGGACAAGTCTTTGTATTACCAAACCTGCCACACTTCCCAAGTCCTGGGATAATTCCATTACTGATCAATTCATCATCCATGCCTTCATTAACTCTCACAGGGACTATTGCAAATCCTCTTTCCATGTGCTCCCACCCCGCATCTCCATTCTCTACACTCCAGTTATATTGCCTATCCTGCTATCTTCCTTCTTAGACATACAAAGAAGTACGCCACCATCATCCCTATCCTCAAATTACTCCGCTGACTGCCGTTCATTTCAGGATCCAGTTCAAATGTTCCTACCTTGTTTTTCACTTTTCACGGGCTAGCCCTATATTACCCAATGGATCTTGTTTCAGATCTCCCCTTCACTCCCCTAGCTCTGCTCTCACTCCTCTCAGCCCCTTCACCTAGTCTTGCCACTGCTACTGCAAGAACCTTCTCTTCTGCAGCTCCTGACATCTAGAACAGTCTTCCTGAGTCACTCTGCCTCAGACTCTTCCTCTTTATTAAGGTCTGGTCTACACTAGAAAGATTGATCCAGATATGTCATTCAGGAGTATGAAAGATCCACACTCCTGAACATTCCAGTTAAGGTGACCTAAACCCTGGAGCAGATAGCACTAGGCTGACAGAAGAATTCTTCCATTGACCTACCAACCACCTCTTGGGGTAGAGAACCTCTCCCGTCAGTCTAGGTAGTGTTGAAAGTTAAGTGCTGCAGTGGTGCAGCTTCAGTGCTGCAACTGTGCCGCTGTAGTGTTTCAAGTGTACACAAACCCTCAGTCATCCACAAACATATCTTTTCTACCTTGTTCATGCATTTTAATTTAACTGTGCTATTATTTTTCATTCAGCTTCATAGGTGTATTTTTATTTACTTTTAGTACGTAGAGTGTTTGAGATGTAGTTTGCATGAACAAAACAGGACTGCTTACCAATTCAGGTTTCAGGAACTTACCCTAATGTTGTAGTATGCTGGCTTTAACATCCAGTGAAGTTTGTGTGCTAGTACTGAGTGCCAATTGCTTGTTTAGACAGTCGGGGAACTAGCACTTATCCAATACCTTGTAAAGCACTTTGAGATTCTCAGAATAAAGCACTATTGAAAACCAAATTCGATTCTGTTCTATAATTACATTTTCAGTACAAATATCTGGAGCACACAACCAGTTTCAGAGCCAGCTAGCCACAAGTGCGCTTCTATTGCTAATCCAAGGATTCTACTTTTAGTAAAGAGAAATGATTCAGTGTGCAGTGCACCTTGAGCACGTGCGCACATGCTGTTAGTTTGTTCCCAGTACTCAAGTCCGCATCAGCCATAACACAGCTGTGTAAGCTGGAAAAAGCATTCTGCAGGCTTTGTTTTGTACTATGATTGTACATGATTGTCCCACTGTAGGAGCAGTATGCTGTGTTGTTGTAGCCGTGTCGGTCCCAGGATATTAGAGAGACATGGTGGGTGAGGTAATATCTTTTATTGGACCAACTTCTGTTGGTAAGGGAAACAAGCTTTCGGGTTTACACAGAGCTCTTCTTCAGGTCTGGGTAGGAGCAGTAGACAGTAGTCTGCATGTTATTGCTATGTTTAAAGAGACAACTGTTTTACTAAGTATTATATGTGCATTCTCAGATTTGTCAGGATTGCAGGTGGGTTCTTACAGCTACAGTATTTTTGATTGTCCTCTGGTAACATCGTGATAACTCTAGAGACCATTGGCCAAATACTCAGAAGTGAAGCAAAGTCTGAGTGAAAGGAAGAAAAATGCACTGAAGTACAGCAGGGCTGGGGAGAAGGCATCCTCAACCTCACAGTTACTGCAGGGCCCAGAATGTGCAGAGCTGTCACATAGGCATTTTCCATAGCTTGAGCCTTAGAGTCCCCCATACAGATTATGACTTGGCTTCTCAGCTGAGTGAAATTGTGCCTCTTCTACTGGAATCTGGTTTTATATAGGATCAGAACCTTGCTCAGGATTTGGCTGTATCTTAGTATCTGATATTTATAGAGGAAAACAAAACAACACCTTTTATTAAATGGATTTTTGAAACAGGGAGCTGGAATAGGAGCTTGCTCCATCCACTCCATGCATCAACCTTGTATTGCAGTGCTTCCAGGAAAGGTGCACCTCCCATCTGGGAGAATATTCTGGTTAAAAGAAAGTGAAAAAAATTGTTGTGTTACTGTCTTGTTTGTAATGTTAATATATTTCTTCTTATTGTAGGTTATTTATTTATTTGTATTTTGTTCTTAGTGGAGTCGCTGGGGGGGGGGGGGAGCTGCTTTTCTTAATTTTACTTTACTGTTATTTATAAGCCATTTAAATGACTCTTTTCTTAGTCTATTCTATGTAGGTGCTCCCACTGCTCTCATTAGTGTACCTTCCAAAAGTGTGTGGTTTGGATCACTCTTTCATCTGTGTCATCTTGAGAAAATGTCACTGTTTTAGATTAGGGAATAGTCTCTGTAAATGTTTCCCCCAGATTAGGAATAATTTATAGGAGCAGAAGAGGAGGAAGGTTTAAAATACTTTCCTCATGGATTGTATTTTCTAAATGGACAACCTACCCTAAATTCTCAATTACTGAGGGACAATCTTCACTCATTGCTATATTTCCACATTCAACTCTCTGTATAACTTTTCATGAGTGATGTACCCGAATACTTTGGATGCTAATATCTAAACTGTATTCTTAAATTTATTCACCTAAATTTGGGTGTACGTGATTATGCACTATATGTATCTTATGACTTTAAAAACAAACTTTGTATTTGTGCATAATTTAAGCACTATATCCAGATGTACAGACACTCTTTTCTTAACCTGTATACTATCTAATTTTTTAACACTAGCTTTAATAAAAAAAATAAATCTGATATTTATAGAGGAAAACAAAACAAAACCTTTCGTTACTCTCGCTCATTAATGTTGACCACTTGAGTAAACAAAGTATAAAAGGTACTCAAATGACAATCAACAGTGCCTTTTCTATAAGCCTCTATTTCTGAGCCCTGGTCTACACTATAAACTTATGTTGATATAACTTCATTGCTCAGCGGTCTGGATTTTCCACAGCCCTGAGCACATAGTTATACCAACCTAACTGCTGGTGTAGACAGTGCTATGTTGACGGGAAGGCTTTTCTCATCAACATAACTACCGCCTGTTAGGGAAGTGGATTACTTATGCTGATGGGAGAAGCTCTCCCGTTGGGCGTAGGTAGCATCTCCACTAAGTGCTAATGCTGCACTGCTGCAGCACTTTGAAATAATAAGCCTTGCACATAGGTTTCTCTAATAACCAGAATTCTTATCCTTTTTTAATTCTTCTTTTCATTTTAGAATATACAAGCTATATTTTTGTTCAGATATCTACATATCAAGTTTGACTTGGATGAAAGGGTAGTTTAAGGTTAGTGCTGGCTGCTACTGTCTTGACGCATTCCCTAATTGCAATGTTAAATGCTGATGAAATGTTAAACACTTGAGATAACAGTTTTAGTGACTGACTCATTTGTTGTAAAGAAAACACATTATCTTTCAGTACCAACAATTCATTATCAAATTAGAAACTGGAGTATCATGTTTTGTGGTGCAAATGGAATACTTCAAAGATGAATTGACCATTATGGAAAGATACAAACAATTCCCTTGGAGGAAGAATTTTGGCACTCTATCAAGCTTCTGTTACACACACAGAACCCCAAGTGACTTCAGTAGGAATTTAGACATGCCAGAAATGTAGGATCATGGTCTATGAGACTAGTATGTGACCAGGTGCCTACATGGGCCCCACGGAGAATGCCACACTCAGGGCAGACTGCAAGAAATAGGGCAGACAATCCCCAAAACTAGTGGTTTATTCTATAATTAAATTCACAAAGTCAGTAACAAAAGAGCTTTTGTAGTACCACACTGGTTAACAAGAAGCCAAAGACAGTCCTCTTTAGCCATTCCAGTCATTGGCTCCCATCTAGACAACCAAGTCTAATATAGTGTGAGGTTACTGAAAACCTGATTCACCATATTTAAGGTTCACCAATCCCAAAGTATCAGACACTTATCCCCAGGTCAATATGAATCTCAGATCTTACCCAAATATCACATTGTCAGTCAATCCTTAATAACTAAATCTAAGATTTATAAAAAAAAGGAAGGAAGAAAGAGGAGAGTTATAAATGGTTAAGAGATCAATATACATACAGCAGTGTGTAAAGTCCATAGGTCAGTTTCATAGCAGAGATGGTCAGGCTGCTGATTTGTAAAAAGTCTTTCTAGAATCAATTCAAAGGGTTATAGTCCACTAGGCAGTTCAGGTGTAGAGTCTGTTAGAGAATTCCAGGGTAATCCAGGTATCTACCTGAAGACCTCAGTCCTATGGCTTAAACCTTTCCTGTTAAAGTTTAAGCAGCCCTGAGATGAAAGGACCAGGCCTGAGGCTTCTCTTTTATAGCTTTTCTAGCAGGCTGACAAGCCTCCTCACAGAAATTGTCATACCCAGGGCTTTCCTCCAAGGAGGAATAGGCCATGCAGATAGCTTACAGACCATTGCTTTGATGTTAATCTTCTATTTCCTATGCACACACAGGTAAACTGGCTACACTTATTTACATAAGGCAATTAACTGGTCCTCCATTATAACAGAGATAGTTAAACTGAAGACAATGTAGATACAATTATTAGTTTTCTGCAATATGTCACATATTTGATTTTAAGGTTACGGGACATAGACACATACATAATATAAGGCAATTAAGACTTGAAAGGGAATTAACATCTAAAAGCTAATTGGGTTACATTGGTACACTTCTAACAAGACACAGGTAAACAGACAAATACACTTTGCAGCTACTCTCTGATTCTTATCAATACAAAGTGAATGAGTTGGAGAATGCTAGCCTAATTAACATTTCTTTGATACCTATTTCATATGTGGATTGTCTTGATTATAATTGTATTGTCTCTTGTTAAGTTGTTGTGGCTCATACACAGGTTGGCTGGTCTGTCAGTGTGACAGCTATGTATAATTTGTATCATAAAACAAAGTGTAGTTGCTATTTCTGATAATAGTTGCAAAATATTACAGTGTGGAAAATAAAAGTTATTATGTCTGTGAAATGATGTGTGAGGCTAAACAAATGATATATTGTGTAGAGGTCAATTTGAAATGGGCAGATATTATGCAAGCTAGAAAATGTTTGGGCTCAGAAGGGAAATAACAACTAGAGGTGGAATTTTCAAAAGCAAGCCACCATGGCTGCCTACGATTGCATGTAGCCGATCTGCGACTGCTAGTAGCAAATATCACCAATGACTGATGATGGGACATGAGATGGGGCGGGCTATAAGTTGCTATAGAAAATTCTTTCCCAGGTGTATGGCTGGTGGGTCTTGCCGACATGATCAGGGTCCAAGTGATCACCATATTTGGGGTTGGGAAGGAATTTCCCCCCGGGACCAGATTGGCAGAGACCCTGTGGTTTTTTTTTTTTGCCTTCCTCTGCAACATGGGGCCGGGATTACTTGCAGGTTTAAACTAGAGTTAATGGTGGATTTTCTGTGTCTTGAAGTCTTTTAGTCATGATTTGAGGACTTCAGTAACTCACCCAGAGGTTAGGGGTCTATTACAGGTGTGTGTGGGCAAGGTAGGTTCTGTAATCTGCAATGTGCAGGAGGTCAGACTAGATGATCACAATGGTCCCTTCTGGCCTCAGAGTCTAGTAATCTAAGGTACTTTTGAAAATCCCATCCTATAATTTATCTTTAATGGTGCAACTACAACAGTATGGTACACTATAAGGTAGAAACAATAGAAACTGTGAGGTATGGTTTCATTGTCACATGTGATGACTGAGCCAGTAATACTGACACATTTATTCCTGTGGATGTAAAAATACATGGCAGGGAAGTATCGTTTGAAAAATAGGTTTCTTAATATTATACAATTGTTATGTTTCACAAAAATTTTGGCCTGCCATCTATTTAAGGTACATGTATGCTCACCATTAGCACAGTATCTGAACACCAACCTTTGTAATATATCTATCCTCACAATACCCATTGAGGCAGGGAAGTGCTGCTATTATCCCATTTTATAGATGAGGAATGGAGGAACAGAGAGACTAAATTACTTGTCCAAGATGACACCGGCAGTCTGTGGCAGAGCAAGCAATTGAGTCTCAGGCTAGCACCCTAGCACTGAGGCGATCTTCATCTCCTAAATGCAGTTGTGTACTTGAGATAATGATAGCTAGATTGCAAGTTACCCTACTTCTACAATTCATTTCTGAGGAGAAAAATAGCCACTTGTAAGATACTAGCATTGGAACAGGTTCCAGAACTGAACCCTAAAAGGGAAAAAAATTAAGATATTGCAGCATTCACTCAGACTGCACTATGTGCTGCTAATTATGCTGCTGCTGCTGTACACATGCCAAGCAGCTGGATTATGGATCACTCCTTGAATGATTCCCTTTAAAATACCGCCTTTCCAACCAATTGAAAAATCAATTAATAAAAAAATGGTGGAGGAAAACATGAAAGATCACAATCAATTGCATTTGATGGTGAGAATCAATGTTATAGTTACCCAAAAATTGCATTAAGGTAAATGTCACTAGCTAGCTTAGCTTGCGGTTCTGGAATAGTAAACACAAGACATCTGGAATCTATTTTTGTTTTCAAATTCAAACTGTAACTGAAAAGCAGATCCTGTGAAGCAATGAAGGACAAAGCAAAGACGACAAGACAGTCTACAGAGCTAAAATCTGAGCCTGCTAGTGCCTTAGATGCATGACCCTGGTACTCTGGCCTCACTGTTTAGCTTCTACTGAGTGACAGTATTTTGTGCTCTAGCCAAGACCTACAAATGATGTGGAACAAGACAATCAGCTCACTGGGGCAAAAATACAGGGGGAAAGAAAAAAAATTACAGCCCTGCTTAGAGGACCAGCCCTGGCTCACTTTGCCTCACATGACACTCCAGTTTGGTTTTCTTTTTTCACACCCCTGTAGAAGGCCAGTAAGATAAAGCACCATCTTGAAAATGTGCCAGAATGTGTCCTCTTAGGTGGGCCAGGCTAAGTATTTCCAGGCTGACGCTGTTCAAATGCTCTGTTTTAATGGATGAATTAGTGAATAATGGGCAGGGTCTGTGTGGCCTCACATTCATAGTGGTGCTTGAAATTACACTTCAGTGCAAAAGAATTTTCTTCTGAATAAAGCCAGGCCAATATGGCTTTTTTAAAACGTATAGTATACAATGAACTATCTCTTCAATTTCTCACTCTCTAAAATCAAAGGCCAAATCTTCAGCTGGCATAAATTGGCACAGCTCCGTTGACTGTCGAGGTATGCTGATTTACACCAGCTCAGTATGTAGCCCACAGTGTACCATGGCATTTACATTCTCTTTTTTATCATGTGGGCACCATCAGAATACTGCCCACAACCTGACAACTACTGTAGTTACATAGCCACATCAAAGACAGCGTTTAGGCTCCATATCATGGCCACATGTGCTTTTAATATTTGGTTCTAAATGGTTCATTGAGCAGAACAATTTATGAACACCCACATGTATCAATAAAACGAATCTTAAAAACTAAAACTATGTACCAATAAAATATGTATGAATAGCCTGATTCTGCCCTTTGAAAAGTAGTCAGGGCTTCCTACTATGAGCTAGAAAAACCCATCTAAGGTAGGAATGCTTAGTGTCTTGGATGTAAAAATACTCACATGGATGAGCTATGAGCAGGCTTTAAACCAGGAGAGCTGCTCATCCCCCCAGTAAGGGTTTTTTCTTCTCCCAGTCAACAGACTCGGGTTTTAGTTACTACTGAGCAAGGCTGAGCAGGCTCCTTGGGAATTGGAAAATGAGCCTGTTTTACCTTGGTAATCAGCTTTCCATTGAATGACTAATGCAACTGAAGAGTCTACCTCAAAACATGGCATCTTCATTTTATCTCTAGATAGATAGATAAGCACCTATTCTAGATATAACACCAACGGACCCCGGTTGTCAGCAGATGGGATTGAACCTGGGACCTCTGGAGCTAAATGTATGAGCCAAAAATCATATGGCTGTTAGCTAAGGCTGTAGCAGACTCGTTAATCTCTATGTGATCACGGTGCCACTACATGGAACAGAGCACCACACTCAGGAAGTGTGTGGGTTACACAGGTTCTAGGCAACTTTTGCAAAGATTACAAATACAACCACAGAGAAGATAAAATCAGCAACCTCAGCTCATCAGCAACACTGAAAGGTAACCAGCCAGAAATAAAAATATCAACCCAAACAATACCCAGCTCACCCACAAATACCAGTGTCACAGGATCGGTGCTATACCCCAGCTTTTAAACAGTCTCTTCAAGGAAGCTTTTTCACTGTGCCAGGATCACAAAGGATCTCAATCTTCCATCAGGATAGGCCATCCTGCCTCACCACCTCTGAGAGAGTGACTATGGCTTCAGGTCTCCTGCTTCACACTGTGAGCTCTGCCCAGCAAGTCCAACTAAGATGGACTCCTAGTCAGAGACTTTTACATTCTTCAGGGACTAATGCACCTCAGCAAGGATTTTCAGAGACACCAGGCAGCATTATCAAAACAACAGGGTCTATTAGTCAACTGGAACACAGCATTGGAAGTCCTTAAGTTTGCACAGAGAAAGGTTAAGACACAGACCATCTGGCTAAGCCACAGCAATCCACCAGCCAAGCTGCTGTGAACTCCATTTCAGGCTCTGCCTCTCTCTGATCCTTTGTCAGTGCCATGTGAGAGCAGCCAGCCTCTTCATCCCCTGCTTGTCATCTCTCTGTCCTTTGGTCTTGAACTGGCCTCTGCTCAGCTTCCCAGCTGAGAAATGGGGGGAAAACCTCCTTCCTCTTAGTCATTGATTGCTAGGTGTCAATTATCTGATCATTGAGGTTTCCCTGGTCTCTGTGGGATACTGCATTGATATGGATCACTTTCAGCATGACCCATTATATATAAATCTATCCATGCAGTTCTGGTCACTCCATCTCAAAAAAGATGTATTAGAAATGGAATGGTACAGAAAAGGACAACAAAAATGATTAGGGGCATGGAACAGCTTCCATCTGAGAAGAGGTTAGAAAGATTGGGACTGCTCAGCTCAGACAAGAGACGAGTAAGGGGGGATATAATAGAGAGCTATAAAATCATGAATGGTGTGGAGAAAATGAGTAGGGAAGAGTTATTTACCCCTTCACATAACACAAGAAGAGAAGGTTACTCACCCTGTGCAGCAACTGAGGTTCTTTGAGATGTGTGTCCCTATGGTTGCTCCATTGTAGGTGCAGCAGTGCCCCCAGTGCAAGGGATTAGCGATCTTTACCAGCAGTGTCCGTAGGACCACACATGTGCACCTCCCCGCTCTCACAGGACGTATATATAGCACTGTGCAGTCCGACTGGCCCCTGGTTCCTTCTCTGTCGCAGAGCTTATGTTTCAGCTCCGAAGTCCAGGGGAAGAGGGCAGGTAATGGTGCACACATAGGGACACACATCTCGAAGAACCTCAGTTACTGCACAGGGTAAGTACCCTTCTCTTCTTTTTCGAGTGATGTCCCTATGGGTGCTCCATTGCAGGTGACTAGAAAGAAGTGCCCCTAATTGGAAGCCTGGGGCATTTACTGCAGATGATAGGACAGCTTGTCTTAGGAGAGTATCAGCTGCAGCGTCATGAGTGATGGCATAGTGATGGGCGAAAGTGTCCATTGATGCCCATGTGGCTGCTTTGCAAATGTCAGCAATGGGGACATGATTGAGAAAAGTAATGGAGATGGAGAGCGAGCGGGTGGAATGTGCTCTAATTCCAGTAGGAGGTTGTCAATTGTGTAGTTGGTAGGACAAATGTATACACTGCGAGATCCACTTGGAAAGGCATTGCTTAGAGATGGCTGTGCCATGGATCTTTCAGCCACTGAAAGGAATAATTGTGGCGATTTTCTGAAAGGTTTTATTCTGTCCAGGTAGAAAGCTAATTGTCGGCCGATGTCCAGGGTGTGCAGATTGAGATGGAAAGGGGATGGTATCTTGGGTAAAAATTTAGGATGTGGATATAGCGTAACTTTGTCTTTATGAAAGTGTGTGTACAGGGGAGAGGCCATAAAGGCCCCAGTTTCGTCAACCCATTGGGCAGAGGTTATAAGTGAACGTAGGATCATGTTGCCATTGATTCGAATTGAGGTCTAGTAAGGGAGTATAGGATGAGGCCATGGTCCCAGGCCAGGGTTGGGTCCTGTATGTGAGGGAAAAGATTTTGGGGGCCCTTCAGGAAACGTTTCGTGAGTGGGTGTGTGAGGACGGAGTGGCTGTCTATGTGGCAGTGGAAGGTCATGATGGCTGCCAAATGCACACAAATGGAACTGGTGGATAATCCCAATTGTCTAAGGTGTAAAATACAGTCCAGGATAAGTGGTAGTGGAGCGCTCATTGTGTTCACCTGATGGGAGGCGCACCAGCACTGGAATCTAGTCCAGTTGCAGAGGTCAGCGCGTCTAGTTGTGTCGCGTCTGCTATTCAAGAGTATCTGTTTAACTGCTTCTGAAGACAGGGTATTCAGGGAACAAAGCTTTAGCTCCTTTTGAAATATGTGGGTTTTGATTAACTGTTTTGAAAGTACAGAATGAGAAAATGATACCATTTCTACGAAGCATATAACCGATCCTTCTAAATAGGGAGAACGGTCATGCATGTTTCTTTTGGGAAGAGGTGTCTAGTGGCTACAGCACAGCACTGAGGGTCAGGACTCCTGGATTCTTCTCTCAGCTCTGCAATTCACTCAGATCTCCTTTCTCTTCTCTTACCCCCTTCTGCTTCCTTTTTGCCTTCCTTGCTCTCCTACCTTTATTCCACTTGTATACTTGTTTTTTATGGGCGGCTCTTTGGCTTTTAATATAACAGAAAAAAGTTTAAATCAGATTCCTCTGTTTAGCGGAAAAGCAGAGGAGAATTAGGCCTCCCACTGTTCCAAAGCCCTGGGTATACTGCTCTGAGCAGCTGCAGTTTTTCAAAAGAAAAACAATTTTTAAGAGAGAAGTGCTATTTTATCAGTACAATGTCTCACAGCTTTGCTCCTACTCTATTGTGGGGCTTGATTTTTCATGCCCTCAATAACTAGCTGAATTCCAAGTATTTTATTACAATTTATAACTAACACATACCTCAAAGGCCTAAAGGGCCAAACTTTCAAAACAGGTCATCTAAATTGTAGCTGCAATATTTGTTCATGCACCCATTGTACATGCAGAATGGGTAAATACATGAATGAGAGTGCCTGTTTCCATGTGCCAGTACCCATTTTGCACTTACAAATGTGATTTTTGCATGTCCACATATAGATTTTGTGAATGAAATTTAGGGAGCCTGTCTATAAATATGCCCCCGAAAGAGGAAAAGTCTCAGACACAGGAGACAGAGCCAGGGGAAGTAGAAATGTAAAAGAGACTTTCAGCTTTCATTTAAAAAAAGGAAGTTTCCTTTCCTTTTGTGCTAACAGCTTTGAAATCCTGTACACAGGGCAATAGGGTTAAAAGGAACAAGCAGACTTCACTTCTGCAGCCAGATAGATGACCTAAGATGACTCCTCCCTTGCTGCCCCAAGTTTCATGTAAAGGAGTCAAATACCTTTGAGGGGTTTGTCCCAAAGACTCATTTTCCTAGCCTCCCCCAAGTTCTCAGGCTGGCCCTTGGGTGTGACAATGGTAAATGAATAAATGTTTTAAAATAGCTATTAACTTTTTAGGCCAAATTCTGTCCAAGACTTCAGTGGGACACGATGGTTGTAAATGAGGACAGAATTTGCTCCTCCCTCACAACCTGCCCAGGGCTCTAGTTTAAAGAAAGCATTGTCAGCCACGTATGACCACCAGAACAGGAAAATGTAACAACCTCAGATTTACAAATATCTAGACTTTGAGCTATTCCAAAGGATTTACAGAAATGATAGGAAGGAAGCAGCTGGTGACAGTATCTAACATGCCTTTATTTCCTTCATTGACAAATTTACATTAATTACCCAATTTGTAATTCAGTTTTAAGAAGAGACCCCCGAACACTGCATATTTGAAGGATTAAGTTGTTTGTTTTTAATGATAAATTAGGAACATATGTGTCTGCTGACTCAATGGAAAAAGGATAGAGTACAAACCCCCGGCTGAGTTTCTCAGTTGTTCATAATGGGTCTGGTACTGCAGTCATTACACAGTCTTGTTGAATTCTGAATGTGATGATTGAGAGGACTGGGCCCACTCTTGTGTGTGTAACAATCAGTGGAGGAGCTATATGGCTTCATTTATGCTGTAGTTAGATTGATTTTTGAAGGTCAAAATAGCAATGAATGTTTTGAATAGCATGCGCTAGGCAGATCCTTCCTTTTAAGGGCATCTTGGCAGTTTTTCTGTCTAAACAAAACTGTTTCAGTTATGGGATCCTCTAGCCTTAATTTCAAAGAATCCAAAGCTTGTTCCAGAGTAACCACAGAGGTCAGTTCAACATGAGAAACAATGGCATTTATTCTTGTATGCAAAAGAGCAGTCCAGCTAATTCTTTTAGTGAAGAAAACGCTGCTAATCTTGGGAAATCAATGTAACATGCCATTCAATGTTGGGCAGCTCTACTGGAAGTTCCTGGGTGCTGAGACAGAGTGAAAGTGTCCCAGAGATGCTGTGTGTCAAATTCACTTCACGTTCATTGTCACATTCACCGTCACCTCATGCAGGAGGTATAAAAACAAACCTCTGTGCTTCAAGGCAATATTTGCAAAAGCGGAACACACAGACTGAACCCTGCCAGACATAGCGATCTAAATGTATCCCTGACTTCAATGGAGTTACACCAAAGATGAAATTGGCCCATTATTTTCCCCTTGGGTGAAATCCACACCCCAATGACATCAATGGCAAAATGCCTATGGCCTTCACTGTGGCCTGGGTTTCATCACTAGTGCTTTAATGTGTTTTGCTGCAGTGTATTGGGATACACTGTGGGAAGCAGCCCACAGTAGTTGGTGTGCACTTGCCACTCTGCACTAACTCCCCGTGTTAGTGCATGCTGCAGTTCCCACACCCATAGTCCAAACTATAGGGCCATGTAGAATAGCCCAACAGTGCCCTCTGGCAGTTAGGTTAAAACATTTCCAAAGTATGTTAAGCTAATGCACACGAAGACACTCTTACTGCACAGTAAGATTGTCCATGTTGGGAGTTAGTGCAAAGCAACTACTGCACACTAGATAGTGTGTGCCAGCTACTGCAGGCTTCTTTCCTTGTGTAAATGAGCCCTTGGTTTATGTTACCAGTGGTTCTTAAATGTGGCCCACGGATCACAAGGAGAGAACATGTTTGGAGAAGGTGAAGATTGGGCTGCACAATCACTGGTGAGTTGCATGGAGGTTAGAACATAACAGCTATGCAATGGTCCATCTAGCCCAGTATCCTGTCTTCCGACAGTAGCCAATATCAGGTGCTTCAGAGGGAATGAACAGAACAGGTAATCATCACGTGATCCGTCCCCTGTTGCCCCTTCCTAGCTTCTGGCAAACAGAGGCCAGGGACACCATCCCTGCCCATCCTGGCTAATAGCCATTGGTGGACCTATCCTCCATGAATTTATCTAGTTCTTTTTTTAACCCCGTTACTGTCTTGGCCTTCTCAACATCCTCTGGCAAGGAGCTCCACAGGTTGATTTTGCGTTGTGTGAAGAAATGCTTCCTTTTGTTTGTTTTAAACCTGCTGCCTATTAATTTCATTTGGTGATCCCTAGTTCTTGTGTTATCAGGAGTAACTAACACTTCCTTATTTACTTTCTCCACACCCGTCATGATTTTATACACCTTTATCATATCCCCTGCCTCCTGTTAATAGACCTGGTGATCCAAATGTATCCCTTGCTTCAGCTTTTGAGCTCCTTTGTAAAGGAGAATCTGTTTTCATTTAAAGATTAAAGTCAGTCTCTAGCCCTTCTCCTTGAGGATGTAGCCTTGAAAACCATACACTGATGTCAACCCATTGTGAAGGTTAAAAGGAATATACAACTGGGCTCCATTCCTGCAGCAGGAGGCTAGGGGGACATAAAGAAAACCCCCTCCCTCACACACACACACACACACACACACACACACACACACACACACACACACATTCAGAATGTAGAATAAATCAGTTAGGGTATATCTCCAAGAATCATCTCCCCAACACTCCCCCCATATCCTTAGGCCATCCTGGGCATAGCACTGTGATTATCCAGGACAGAAATGAGCTATTTGCTGTTGTATTGTATGTGGGGTGGGAAGGCCGAGTGTAGGTGGCAAAAATTATTTTTGTAACTCTGCTGCTTAAAATGGTCAGCCCCCTCTGAGTGTACCTGACATCCCTGTGACTGCAACAGTCACTGCAAGGGAACTCACTCTTTGTGTTTCCAATCAGGGCCTCTAGGGTGCTCATAGGTAACGGGGAAACAGTAGGAAAGCACCGCTTCCCAAGCCAGGGAGAGGAGAGGAGAGGAGGGGAACCTCCTCCCCCGGCTGGTAGCAGAGGAATGGGAGCTCTGCTCCCCAACACTGCCCCCCATTTTAACTGCTGTTTATAGGGGTGCACCATTTTCTCCCCACTATTCCAGGAGTAGGATTCCTATAGTCACTACAACCCATCTGTTTCTGGTGGTGCTTGCCTGTCCCACCCCAACAGAGAGTCTGAAGAAGTCATATTGGAAGAGAGCCTGAAGCCCGGTATCCCCACTCACTAGCCAGAGGCGACTTGGTCCCCTTGATCTGCCAAACTAACTTGGGGAGAATTGCTCCCCCAAGCCCTGCACACCAGCAAGAGGAGATCTCCCAGCAACAAGAAGAGACCTAATTCACCACAAGAACCACAGGGGATTAATTCTCCAACCAACTTCCAGCCCATGAACAGGGGGATCCACCACCTCACAGCTAGACTGCCGTTTATTTGCCTGCTACCACTGCTGAAGGAACAGGAAAGACTGCTGGACTTGGGACAGGGAAGGAATGGGTTAGCTGAAGAGAGGGAACAAGCATAGAGAATGAATGGACTTTGGTGGGGTGGGTGGGAGAGTGTGGAACTGGTGTGATTTTGTAACAGGGAGGAGTATTTTACTCAGAGATTGTTGCATGTATCGCTGACTGGGGCCAAAAGTTGAAGGAGCCCATAGTTAAACTTGGGCTATGGCAGCATATCACTGTGCAGAGGGAGAACTGGAGACAACCCCTGAAAAGCCAGATGCTCTGTATAAAACACTGACACTATTTATCTCTCATAGACAGTAAATAATGGACTTGACAAATACAGACTTTTCTTTTTTTGGTCACAAGAGAGACATGTCCACTCTTCTATCTCAATGGGGTAAAAATGTGAAAAAAAAATTAGATGGGACATAACATTGTTTCAGATGTAACATGCAGATATTCTGACCACACATGATTAAGGGCTTTAACCAACTCCCACTGAAGTAAATGGGAGTCTTCAGTGGGAGCTGGATCAGGCCCCTGCAGAAAGCCTATTGATTTCCAGCTTGCAGGATCAGTCCCCGGCTTTGTTAGAGGACAACAAACCAGAGCAGTGTAAGAGTATTAATGCAATGCTACCATGACTGGTCTAACAACAGGCTGATGAAAAGGAAAGGATTTTTGGTTCTTGTTTCTAATTATTACTGAGAACAAGAGACACATTCAAGTCGAGAAGTGTCTCCAGTTCAGCAAACTCCATCATTGAGCAAAGTCACACAAATTCCACATTTCCCCTGGAGCATGACAGGAATGGAAGGCCCCTGCTTTGAACAGTTTATGGCCTAATCCCCCGATCCTACAGCAAGCTTGGTGAGGGCAGACTCCCTCCATCTGCCCAAAGCCCCAGCAAAGTCAGTGGGCTCCGTCTTGATGCAGAGCTCCTTGTAGGATTCAGTCCTAAACTACAGCCAATCAAAACATTTTCGAGGAGGCAGTTTTCCATCAATAAATGCAGTTCTTTCTAAAGCAAAATGTTTTGTAGGAACACGCTGATATTGACAAAAAATGTTGACAGAAAAAGTTGGAAAGCTTTGTTTCAAAAGTATTGTTTTGATCCATTTAGACGTATACTAAAGTGTTTTATTAGGTGTATTGTAAATATATGAGAAATATATTTAAATAAACATCTAAATAAAATTAATCAAAATAACAATAACCAACACAAAATGTGGGGTGGAGAGGCAGAGGGGAGCCACGTGCAAAGGAAAGTGAAGGAGTAACTAAATTCCAGGTCCCTCCCCTGCACTAGTTCCTTTTCCTAAAAGAAAAGTATATTTATTGAAGGAATGGCATGAAGAAGGTGAGAAATAAAACAGAAGACAGAAATTACAATCTAGTCTAGCAGAGAGAGTGTTTCCTGCAGAGAGGTAAGGTTTGTTAAGTGTCCCAATGGAGAACAATATCCCCTGGCTTTAATTCCAGACTCTCAACAGATGTTTTTGTTTATAGAATGGTCTGATTTTGAGTTTGGGGTCTTTCTAAATGGGGGCATGAGATGAAAATAGCACTGTGGTCTGATGGAGTTTGAACTCAAGCAAATATCTTTACTAAATCTTGTTAGAAAGTTGAAATCAGTTTTATTATATAGCCCAGCTTTAAGTCTGAGAAGCATAACTTACGGATGAGGAAGACCTATTGGCTGGACTAAAGACACACCCAATATATTTAAACTAACACAACAGAGACCTCCAGTCCATCTCTCTACTCTATTCACCAGTACTAATACAGACCTAGTAGGTAAAATATCCATTCCATTTGTGTGTCTCCACTCACCCACTATCATGTGCTATTCCTTTGTGAATAGTGGATCTAAGAGTGTTCAGTGAAAAGGGGCTAAGGACTCCAGAGGAGCAGGAGTTGGTGTGTGCCTATTGCTAACCTGTACAAAGACAGGGAGGCCTGCAGATGCCTGGAAGGCAGAGCTTGTGTTGCCAGAGGCTGATGGTTTCAGAGCATTGCTCCACAGCAGGTACAGACAAGACTTTCTTACAGTACAGGCAGGTGGTGGTGAGGTGCCTCACAGCCCTGGGAATTGTCGTAGTGGAATAGTCAGCAGGATTTACACCCAGTTTTCTGGTTAGCTAAGGATCATGCTCCATGCACTGAAATACCAGATAATATAGTTACTCAGCAACTCACAAGTGAGAAGTTTGGGAACAGGTAAAGGAAAGGTTACAGTCTATTTTCTTGTGTTTATTTCTAATGGGGAATTGAGCAGCAGAAAAGGCAAGATAAGCAAAGAAGCATCTATTAAGTATGCCAAAAAGCAGCTGGAAGAGTTGTGTACAGAGTGCTGCTTCCCAGCTAGCAGGAAAAAAAAAAAGTGGAAGACTTAAAAGCCCTACTAGTGGATTATGACAAGTGACATAAGAGACAACTGGATTCTCCGAAAATGCCTAAAGATTTAGGGTATGTCTTCACTACCAACATTAAAGTGCTGTTGCGGCAACGCTTTAATGTGGCTGTGTAGTCGCGGCACCAGCGCTGGGAGAGAGAGCTCTGCCAGCACTGTAAAAAAAAAAAAAACCCCACCCTCACGAGGGGAGCAGCTCCCAGCGCTGGTGCACTGTCAACACTGCCACTTACAGCACTGAAACTTGCATCACTCAGGGGGGTGTTTTTTCACAAAACCAGCAGGGCACATTCGACAGTGAAACAGTCCTGCAGACAGAACTGGCCAGACTGGAGATGGACAGAGTGGAAAAGGAATGAGAGCACCAGAGTTGGGGAGCTGCAGAGAGAGACAAAGAGCAAGAAGTAGAGAGAGCTGCCCTAGAAGCGGCCCATCAAAGAGCATTGGTGCTAGAAGACAAAAAGTGCAAAGCCTGAGAAGTAAAAGCCCTAGGAAAAGAGAGAGGCAGCACATCCTGAACATATCAGACCTACAAAAACTGATTTCTTTAGCACACATGTAACACTCACCAGGGATCACACAGCTGGCGCCCAGGTTACAGAGAGACCAACTGCATTGAAGAATATCTAACCACCTTTGAAAGTATAGTGCAACACTGACAGACCTCGGTCGGGATTGAACCTGGGATTTCTGGAGCTTAGTGTATGAGCCCCTACATCATGAGCTAAAAGCCAACTGGCTGTTAGCTAAGGCTGTAGAGCAGACTCATTTTATCTCTCTAAGTGGTCTCGGTGCCACTAGATGGGACACAACACCACACCCAGAAGGTGTGTGGGTTACATATGCACTATACATAAAATCCCTGATGAACAGAGAATGACTTTCCTGCTCCCTAAATTGACTAGTAAATCTTTACAAGTATTTAATAATATGGATGCTGGTGAGGCTATGAAATATGTTCAATTCAAAGAGTCTGTGTTAAAAAGGTTTCACATTACTCCAGAAGCATATTGCCTCAAATTCAGAAACCTCAAAAAAGTTGATAAGTTAAGTCACAGCAAATATGTGCAGAAGATGGTGGATTATTAGAGAAAATGGATTAAGGGTAAAGGGACAGAAGCCCATAACAAGTTGGGAGACCTGGTTGCTCAGGAGCAGTTCTTTGAGGTCTGCGCTGAGGAAGTGCGAGCCACTGTATTGGAAAAACTCCAATATCAGTGGAAGCAGTTGCCGAAGTGGGTGACTTGTGCGTACAGGCAAGACTATTCAGGGTCTGCAACTCCCAAGGAAAAGGCAAAAATCTGATATAAAAGTGGGTTCCCAGTTTGTCCCTGGGAATAAGGGAGTGAAGTCCACACCACCCCAGTAATGGTCTCCTCCTCATAGCCCTAACTATTGGACCACAGTCCAAAAAGAGGCCCCCAGAAGGGTTTCTCATGTGGGTCTCTTGATCACATGAAAAGGCAGTGTCCCAAGTGTGGGGGATCCACATTCACTCCCCAGTCTGTTCAGGTTAATGCAGCTATACTGGAGCCAGACTTCAGTGGTGGTAGAGGGAGCCCTGGTTAACTTTGTCAGGTCTGACCTCCTGGAAATAGACAAAGAGTTTACAAAAATGACCAAAATAAATGGTAGTGTGTAGCAGCAGTGGTGAGAAACTGGCGCTCAGGTTTCCCTTGTCCAGAGGCATAGGATTCAGAAGAGCTCTACCCTCCTTGGGGAGGAGTTGAAACTACTAGCTTTAAGACAGTTTAAAACCATGGTGCCTTGGAGGGAAAAACAGCTGAGGAGAAGCCTCTGCACCCTTGTCAGCAGAGAGGGGCAATGTGTCTCAAAGGAAGACGGTGGGGGATTCTTACCCCCTGCCTGCACCAGATCTCCAGGCAAGCAGAAGCCAAACGGAATTTGCTGCAGAACAGAGTACAGATCTAGAAAGCATAAAGACAGCTATCGTCAGTAATGCCCCATATAAAGAGAACAGGGAAAAGTTCTTTACAGAAAGGGAAGGATGCATAGGGAGGCCCCAGTGGGGGGGAGGGGGAAGTCCCGGGGAACCTATAAGCTATTGATTGATCTCTCAAAACATTGTGCAGAGTTAATGTTACTAGCGCCAAACTGTGCTTTTGCAGGCCACTCGGGAACACACAGACATATGAAAAATTAAAGAAAAATTGTTATTGGCCCAATATGCAAAATGAGGTAAAGGATTACTGCAGGACTTGTGACTTATGTCAGAAGTGGAAAAAGGCTGTAGGGCGCTGCAAGGATCCCTTGCCAATAATCAAGGAAGTGTTTTATAGGGCTGCCATGGACATTATAGGCCCACTAGCTAAGGCCTCCACAGGGGAAAAAATTATATTGGTGGCAGTGGATTTCACCGCTAGGTATCCGGAGGCAGTTGCTCTGTTTAATAATATAGAGGCCGAAACAATTGCTAAGGCCCTGTTCACTGAATGCAGCCAAGTAGGTTTTCCAAAAGGAGATTTTATCACATTATCGGTCACATTTCACATCCCAGCTATTTAGAGGGCAATGGAGGATGTGTGGGGTAAAACAACTGAGATCTGCCCCCAAATCTCACCAGAGACAAATTATTTAGTTGAAAGGTTCAAAGGTTCAATCTATGCTGGGATTGTATGCAACCAAGAGGGCAAGTGACTGAGATGTAACATTGTCCTATCTAGCGGTTATTTGTTTAAGGGAGGTACCCCAAGAGTCCATAGGATTTGCCCCATTTAATCTCCTGTATGAGCGAAAAGTCAGAAGGGCCCTGGATCTCACCAGAGAATCCTGGGAGGATGTCTGTGAGGTAGAGGGGGAGCCAGTGGCTTAATATATGCCAAGGTTTAGAGAAGATTTCAAAAATATGACGGTAATGGCTCAGCAAAACCTCACAAAAAGCCACGTTGCTCAGAAAGTATGGTATGACCACAGTACCTGTAAGCAATGATTTGATGTGGGTGACTTTGTAAAAGAAAAAGGGACAAAATGCACATCTCCTGGGAGGGGACTTTTGAGGATCTGGAAAGGGTTAACAAGGTTATCTACAATATACAAAGGCCCCACAACAAGGCTGCACCACAGACTGCATGTAAACAGATTAAAAGCACATCACAATCGAGACGCCATCGTAAACGTGATATGCTGTGCAGAGGAGGATTCTCAGACTGCGGCTCCCATTGATTGGATGGCTGAATGCCATAGTGACACGTCACTAGAACTGTGGTATGTGAAGAGTTAACCTCTGCCTTTTCAGTTGGGTTATGAGTATGTTGCAGTCCCCCGGGTGGGTATTTTCCAACAGACCATGTCTGACCTATAAAATGGTCCACAAGCTAAACACTATGGGGCCACAACCTGCCCCCAGCAGAGCATTTTGGACCACTGGAAAGACGCAGGAGCAAATTTGAAAGGAGATAAAAAGCGTGCTGGACATGGGGATAATTAAAGGACTAAAGAGCCCTGGCTTCTCCAGTTGTTATAGCTCTCCAAAAAGAATGGGACCATAAGGTTTTAGTGTTGATTACAGAAGCTTAACGCTGTCACATTTCATGATGCATACCCTATGCCCAGAATTGATGATGTTGGACACTCTAGGTCGGACAAAATACCCGAACACCCTAGACCTAACAAAAGGGTATTGGCAGATCTCCTTAGACTGTGAAGAGCAGAAAAAAAATCTGCCTTCATTACTGATTCGGGACGTTCTGAGTTCAAAGTGTTCCCTTTTGGATTAATTAATGCAGGAGCCACATTTCAGAGGCTGGTTAATCGCGACTTGTCTCTGGCCTACATTAATTATATTGTAATTTTCAGCAATTCCTAGTCAGACCACAAAAATCACTTGGGAACTGTGCTGATCAGACTCAAAGATGCAGGGCTCACAGTAAAAGTGTCCAAGTGTAAAACAGGCAGTAAGAGTCCCTTATCTAGCTCATTGGGTAAGAAGAGGCCAGATTTCCCCAGATCCCTTAAAGGTGGAATCCACTGTTAACTGGACTGTACTCCAAACCAAAAAACAAGTCCAGTCTTTTATAGGCTTGGCTACCTATTTCCACGAGTTTGTAAGTGGTTTCAGTAACGTTTTATCTACCATCAGATTTATGCAAAAAGACAAAACCCAATAAAGTAGTGTGGATGGCAGCTTGTCAGAAAGACCTTGATGAGGTAAAGAAAATTCCATCTGGAAAATCTATTCTGCTCAGTCCAGATTTTGACAAGATGTTTGACCTATGCACTGGTGCATCGGGCACAGGTCTAAGAGCAGTACTGATGTTACTTTCATCCATTTGCAAGAAGTATCCCGCTGCTTTCTTAAGAAAAAACTGACATCCACAAAACAGAACTATTCTGTCATAGAAGAAGAATGTTATGCAATTGTGTTGGTAACCAAGCAGTTAAGGCTTACCTATTTACAGGGAATTCATTGTCCTGAAAGGCCACTCGCCATTGATATGGCTACACAGGACAAAAGGTACCAATTCAAAACTGCTACTTTGGAGCATCGTTCTCCAAGTGTACATCACCAAAAATCTGATATATTATTTCACCAAAAGTGAAATGCCTGCAAGCTGCATGGAAACTTTTAAAAAACACAATAGAGGCTCAAATTAAATTACAAAATTAAATTACATAGTAAGAGGACTGTAGCAGCGCAGAGATGAACCCCGTGGATGCCCTGCTAAAAAGGCTGGCCGTACCCTGCTTCCAGGCAGAGTGGCCAAGTGCAGGGGCCCAGGCGCTCAGCAGGGAGCCCAGCTGTGGGCCCTAATGAGGGTGGGCTCAGAGTAATAGGCTGAGCCAATTAGAGACAGCTGGGCTGAGGCCTGGAAGGGCTATATAAGCCCTGGGAAAAGCTCAGTAAGTGGCTAGCCTGGGAGGAGGGCTGGATCTCTGCCTGTGTACCAATTGAGGTGAGCCTCAGGGGCCAGAAGACCCTGGGAAGGGTCTGTGAGGAGACAGCTGTTAGGGGAATTGGGGACTGCATGAAACACTGTAAATAAAGACACGAGGGTGCAACAGCTGAGGAAGGCGCTGGGACTCTTTATTTGACCAGCCTGAGCACAGGGCACAGGCACAAGAGGGTGGAAACCTGTGCAGACCCTTTGACAAGGACTAAAAAAATGCCACCATGGGAAAAGAGCAAAGTAAAAAAAGTGGCTAGAGGCAAAAGGGTTCCTTTAAAAACTAGAACTTAAATCCTATTGAGGAAAATAGAAAGGAGCATAAATTCTGGCACATCAAGTGTAAAAGTATAATTAGGCAGGTCAATTTTTTTTTGAAGAACTAGCCAAAGACTCAAAAAGTAAAAGCAAAAAATGTGTTAAGTACATCAGAAGCAGGAAGCCTGCAGCTAAACAATCAGTGGGACCACTGGACGATCAAGGTTCTAAAGGAGCACTCAAAGAAGATAAATCCATTGCAGAAAAACTGAATGAATTCTTTGCATCAGTCTTCTCTGCAGAGGATGTGAGGGAGATTCCCACACGTGAGCCATTCGTTTTAGATGGTAAATCTGAGGAACTGTCCCAGATTGAGGTGTCAGTAGAGGGGGTTTTGGAACAAATTGATAAATTAAACAGTAATAAATCACCAGGACCAGATGGTATTCACCCAAGAGTTCAGAAGGAACTCAAATACAAAACTGCAGAACTACTAACTGTGATATGTAACCTATCATTTAAATAATCTTCTGTACAAGATGACTAGAGGATAGCTAATGTGATGCCAATTTTTAAAAAAGGCTCCAGAGGTGATCCTGGCAACTATAGGCTGTTAAACCTAACTTCAGTACCAGGCAAACTGGTTGAAACTATAGTAAAGAACAAAATTATTAGACACACAGGTGAACATGATTTGTTGGGGACTCTTGTAAAGAGCCATGTTGACTCTTGTAAAAGGAAATCATGCCCACCAATCTATCAGAATACTTTTAGGGGGTCAAAAACATGTGGACTAAGGTGATCCAATGGATATAATGTACTTAGACTTTCAGAAAACTTTTGACAAGGTCCCTCACCAAAGGCTCTTAAGCAAAGTAAGCTGTCATGGGATAAGAGGGAAGGGCCTCTTGTGGATCAGTAACTGGTTAAATGATAGGAAACAGAGTAGGACTAAATGCTCAGTTTTCACAGTGGATAGGTGTAAATAGTGGTGTCCCCCAGAGGTCTGTACTGGGACAAGTGCTGTTCAACATATTCATAAATTATCTGGAAAAAGAGATAAACAGGGAAAATTTACAGACTACACAAAATTACTCAACATAGTTAAGTCCAAAGCAGACTGTGAAGAGCTACAAAAGGATCTCACAAAACTGGACAACAAAATGGCTGATGAAATTTAATGTTGATAAGTGCAAAGTAATGCACATTGGAAAACATAATCCCAACTATATATACAAAATGATGGGGTCTAAATTAGCTGTTACCATTCAAGAAAGTAATGTTGGATGTCACTGTGGATAGTTCTCTGAAAGCATCAGCTAAATGTGCAGTGGCAGTCAAAAAAGCTTACTAATGGTTCCTAACGTTGTTAAGGGATAGGTAATAAGACTGCCTCTATATAAATCCATGGTACATCCACATCTTGAATACTGCATGCAGATGTGGTTGCCCTATGTCAAAAAAACATACATTGGAATTGGAAAAGGCACAAAGAAAGGCAAGAAAATGATTAGGGGTATGGAACAGCTGCTATATGGAGAGAGATTAAAAAGCCTGGGACTTTTCAGCTTGGAAAAGAGACAACTAAGGATGGATATAATAGAAGTCCATAAAATCAGGAACGGTGAGTAGCAAGTGAATAAGGAAATGTTTTTTACTCCTTCGCATAACATAAGAAATAGGGGTCACCCAATGAAATTAATAGGCAGCCTATTTAAAGAAACAAAAGGAAGTATTTCTTCACACCACACAGACTCAACCTGTGAAACTCCTTGCCAGGGGATGTTGTGAAGGCCAAAACTATAACAGGGTTAAAAAAAGAACTAGATAATTTTCTGGAGGATAGGTCCATCAATGCCTATTAGCCAAGATGGGCAGGGATGCAAGACCATGCTCTGAGCGTCCCTAACCTCTGTTTGCCAAAAGCTGGGAGCAGATGACAGGGGATAGATCACTTGATGATTACCTGGTCTGTTCATTCCCTCTGAAACACTTGGCATTGGCCACTGTCGGCCAATGCCTTTGGTCTGACCCAGTATGGCCGTTCTTATGTTCTTACATTTAAGGTGGAGAAAACATAGTGACAGATGCACTGTCCAGGCCAAAGAGTTCTGAAGCGATGCCTATGGATCAGCCAATAGCGGACCCTACTGCATCAATGTAAGAGAGGAGGCATGACCAAAGGATCTCCTGATGCCAACTACCAGAAGGCACAGGGGGTACATAAGGGTGCAGGGATCCCATGGATTCACCAAAAGAAGTCATATAAGGACTCTATGAAAGCTTGTGTTACACTGCTCATCATAATCATTCAGACATGCATGTACGGAAAATAAATGAGTTATGTCTCATAATAAAAGTTATGTTCTCTAGTTCTGTAGTTAAAAGCATGTCACTTGTGAGATAAACTTCTCTAGATGGGGGTGGGAACACTTATCACAATGGTGGACTATTGAGTATTGCGTTATACAATAAGAGTCTGTTAGCAGGGCCAGCCTTAGGGGAAATGGCACCTCTGAGCAAACTTGTATTTTGGTGCCCCTGGCCCCTGCAGGGACTCCCCCATTGTTCCTGGCCCCAATGATCTCCCTATCTTCCCATAGCTCCCAGGCCCCGCTGCCCCCCCTCTGCAGGCTTAATGTGTATTGAAAGAGTGCCGGGGCTCAGCCCCAGCCCAAATTAAGCACTGCCTGGGTGGCCGGAGAGCAGAGGCTGCTAGCCGTGTACCCAGCTCTCAATGCAATGCCACCCCAGCAACAATGCAGAAGTAAGGATAGCCTGGTATATGGTATATTGCCACGTTTACTTTTGTGCTGCTGCTGATGGTGGTACTGCTTTCAGAGCTGGGCACCCGGCCGGCAGCCGCTGCTCTGTGGCCACCCAGCTCTGAAGGCAAAAAACCAGAGGTACTGCTAAGTTACAAGAAATTTGTCATACTATGTCACATCATGTGATTTGGGGGGGAAAATCAATTTCAAAACACTATAGAGAAGAGATCTTTCTGTATATTGTAAAAGACGTCACTTCCTAGAGTTTGTCTCTTATATCTGCTCTATCTGGCTAGTTTAATACAATGCCCTAAGAAACAATCATTTATAGATCGGCTTTCCTTATTTGGTCTGTTATTGCAGAATTAATATTTTAAAACAAACAGGATAAAGACTTTTTTTTACCCGTTTTGTTTTTGTATTTGTAATTTATAAAAAAAGTAGGAGGTAAGTAATCTTAAACAGAAGCACACTCTTTCACACATTGCACTAAAATAGAATGGACACTGCATCTACTAAAGGAATTTCCACTGCCCATGGCTGTGGAATTAGAGTCTCAAGACATTAAGGCTTAAAAAACATATTCATGATAACCAGTCAAATAGAATACAGAGCACACAGCACTTGCATCACCAGGGCTCTATTGTTATAATTGTATAATTTAGCAACTTCTACATTTGCTAAAACATTAAAAGCAATAATAAAAATATATAAACAAGTGCAAAAACCATGGCATAAGGGGTATACATTTTGAACTTGGACACGTTGTCTGCTATTAAACTAATAATTTGATTAGGCTACTCAATATTGCAACAGTTGATTCCAGTGCTTAGCTGAAGAAATTATCTTTATTAGGAATTAATTTGTAGGGAAGTTCTCTTGTGCAAACCCACACATTCTAGCTTTAACAACATTACACATCTGCAATGTCGGGCTCAGAATCAGCAAGAAAACACGCTTTATCTCTCACAAACACGTGCTATATATAGCCAACAGGAGTCTGCCATATGCTTTAAAAAACATTAATTAAGGGCTAGATTGTCCCAGAAAGGCATCTATCTGAATAGGGTGTGTGCCCCAGGAAAAGTGCAATCTCTTCCTGACCTCTTCAGCATCACTTAGAATTGTCCAGCCTGCTCCCATGGTCCCACATCTCCCAAACCCTTTGGGACACTGCACATCCCTAGGGCACATGAAGGAAACAGCTCATTCCTATGCTCTCCTGAGTGCAGGGCCTGTTACTGTCTCTGCTCTTTGCAAAGGGAACTGTTATGTATCAGTCCTTGGCAGAGCACCCCATTTTAAGAACTACAGGGAGAATGGATGATTTTAGATTAAGCATTTACCCTAAGACACTAGTGCAACATGATGCGCAGAAGGAAGACTACTATTTTTGAATGGCATCAGATTGTGAAACGAAACAGCGTGGGTAAGAAAAGTCAGCAGGTCATTCACCTGCCCCCCGGCGGTGGGATTCTTCCTCCGCAGAGATGCGCCCATGGTGCCTGGCGTTCCGCACTATCGCAAGGGGGCTGCAGCTTGCCAGAGCCCATGGCCATCCCGCAGCCCTCTAGCCACTTCTGGCTCATTGGGGGCACCATTTCAGATTTGAAGCGGGGGCATTTTTAACTGTGATTCCAGGGCTACTTAGGCACCTGAAAACTCTAGGTTTTTTTGCAGATAATAACTTAGAAATTAGCTGTTGATTTCACCTAACCCACAAAAATATTTCCATCAATAATAATTGAAATTTACAGATCGGGAAAGCAAGAAAAATGCTGCTTGAGACCTTGCTAGAGTCAAAATCCAGTGATTTAGACTTCTGAATTAGGCTGGTTACAAATGGACAAGTGAATGAATAGTTAAATCAACAAATCATTTCTGGGTTTTAGGATATTTATTTTGCATAGGATATTGACACTTTGTGGCTTTTGCAGTGTTGTTGTAGCCATGTTGGTACCAGGATATGAGAGCCACAGAGTGGGTCAGGTAATACCTTTTATTGGACCAACTTCTGTTGGTGAAAGAGAGAAGATTTCAAGCTCCACGGAGCTCTTCTCCGGGTCTGTGAGCCCGTGAGCTCTGTGGAGCTCAAAACCTTGTCTCTTTCACCAACTACGGTTGGGCCAAAAAAGATATTACCTGACCCACCTTGTCTCTCTCAGTTTGTGTTTTAACAGCTTTAAAGCTTGAACTCTTTGAATATCAACTTCTACTGTCAAATAATTATCTAACCTTCCCCCCCAAATTTCCCAAAACTGAAAATTTAAATTAAAAATACAAAAAAGTTTAAAAATAAACAAAAATTGATATTACCCAAAGTTATAAAAAAATAAAAGTTGAATTCTAGCAAGCCTATTTATAAGCCACCAGAGCAGCAGGGTTGAAGCGTGTGTGTGGGAGGGCAGAATCTATCCCTGCTAGAGAGAGATCTCAGTTTAAGAGCCTGATACTTTGTCACAATCACACATTGTCCTCAGACTAACAGCAGGAACCCCATCGACTTCCAGAGGATGAGTGAGGCTTGCAGGATATGGGATTAAGTTAGCGATGGCAATAAAGAAAGGAGTTTCTTTATTCTTGATGCAGTATAGAAATGTGCACAATGCTTCGCCCAATAGCTCAGACAAGCCCCCCCCCCCCCCCCCTTCCCAAGGAATTTCAATATACTGGTGGAAACAGAAACAATTTAAAAAATAAAGCCTGAGGGTGGGGATAGGCAATCAGGGATTGAAAGAAAGGGAGATCACAGCAGGCAGGCACCACCTACTTAATGGTTAATCTGCCATTAAAACTCCAGAGCCACAGTGCTGGGAACATCCCCCCTGGGACAGGGCACAGTGCAGTGAGTCAGCATGCTACTCCCTACCTAGTGTGGCCCCATTCCTGCTCCTGTTCAGATGGGGGCACCCCTGCTCTGGAGGAGTTACCTGGCTTGTCCAGCTGTTCCCTGCAGCTTGGGTCCATCCACCCTCTCCAGCGCTGCATGTCTGAATGCTGCTCACCTGCCTGGCTGCCTCTGTAAGTCCAGCTGGTTCTCGGCAGGTCAGGTGGGCATGGGACTTGGGAGGTACCAAACTCACAGCTCTGCATGGCGCCCTGAGCAGTGGCCCAGCCCACCCACCCTTAAGGCCCGCTCTATTTAGCATTGTAACTCAAATGCTAATGAAGAGATGGTAGAAACTTCAGAAGGAAATTAACAGGAAGAGGTAAACAGTGGGGGGAGAGGGGGGCTGTCAGTCCATTCTGGTATATTTGGGTGTGTAGAGAGACACCCTAGCATCCTTCACTAAGGAAGTAAAATAACAGTGAATTTGTTTCATGTCAAAGGGATCTCAGCCAGGCTGTTTTGAAAACACTGGGGAAGGAAAGCTATCTTGTAAGAGATAGATGAATGCCTTGTTGGTTAAATTTTGTTTCCAGAAAGCATGATATGATTTTATGTGTAACCATTTGTTTCCAATACTCTATTACTTGAATCTCTGTTCTTTGTTAATAATAAGCTATATGCATATAGTGACAACAAGAATAAGTTACGTGCTGGGTGTTAAGTGGAGATACTGAGTTAAATTTTACAAGTTGGTATGTACTGTTCCTTTGGGAGTAGCAGATCTAATAGTTCTGTGAGTGTTCAGTGAAACAAGAAGAACAGGAGTACTTGTGGCACCTTAGAGACTAACAAATTTATTAGAGCATAAGCTTTCGTGGACTACAGCCCACTTCTTCGGATGCATATTACTCTGAAACCTTTCAGTGAAACAGGGGCTGAGTACTCCAGAGAGATTCTTGGAAGACCCAAGTGTTGACGTGTGCCTATTGCTAACCTGCAGAGAGAGAATGAGGCCCACAGAGGCCTGGAAGGTAGTACATGTGTTGCCAGAGGCTGATAGTTTCAGGGAGCCAATCCACAGCAGGTACATACAAGAGTTCGTCACGCCTAGGGCAGGTGATGGGATACTAGATGGGAAAGGCTCTGAGTTACTACAGAGATTCTTTCCCAGGTGTCTGGCTGGTAGAACTTACCCAATTGCTCAGGGTCTAACTGATCACCATATTTCGGGTTGGGAAAGAATTTTCCCCTGGGTCAGATTGGCAGAGACCCTGGGTTTTTTTTAATCCTTCCTATGCAGTGTGGGGCATGGATCACTGACAGGTTTAAACTAGTATAAATGGTTTAAACTAGTGTAAATTCTCTATAACTTGAAGTCTTTAAACCATGGTTTGAGGACTTCAGTAACATAGCCAGAGGTCAGGGCCTATTACAGGAGCAGGTGGGTGAGGTTCTATAGCCTGCAACATGCAGGAGGTCAGACTACATGATCATGATGGTCCCTTCTGACCTTAAAGTCTGTGAAGTGGTGGTGAGGTGCCTCAAAACCCTGCGTACCCCCTGTGGGGGGCATTTACTAGCTGGAGTAAGTCCTACAGGCTGCACAGCCCCAGTGGTATAGTGGGGGGATGAAGGGAATCAGAGGAACTGAACAGACAGTCACTGAGCCTTAAAATTCCACTTGCCCAGAAGGGTACATTCCACTGAACTGCACTGAGCTCCTGTTAAAAAGACAGACCTGAGGGCTGTAGGGAGTAGTGTAGTACAGGAGGAGGAGAGCCTAGCTTACATGAGCCCCTCTCTCTGGGCAACTCTGTAATGCTGGCTGCCATGCAGCCTTAAAGAAGAGGTGTGGTTTTGTGGCTTGTGGAGCAGGTTGCTCTTTCTCCAACCAGTTGCAGAGTCAATATCCACAACTTGCACAGCTCAGAGGGCTACTGACTGTTCTGAATTCACACCCATCTTTTCATAGAACTTCAGCTTGAAAAGAAAGAATCAATCACATCATCACAAGTGGGAGGACTGTAGAATCTATACACTGCCATGAATAGCTTGTTTTGTGCACTTGGCAGGCAGACAAATGGTGTTTCATAGACATTCAAATAATGGTAACTGGAGACTTAGAGGAAAGAAAGCATCAACTCATTGTTCATACATTTGCTCTCTCACCTGCGCAGAACAGGTTTGTGTGCAACAGCTGACATCAAACACTTATTCTCATTCTACAATGTACAGTCTCTTCCCAGATTGCATACAGCACACTGCCCACATATCAAGAAAACACAGTAGGTTAGTAACTTGGATTTTTTTTAAAAGCTATCATGTCAGCTAATATCAAATGACTTTTTGCTGGAAAAAATTAGGAATTTCCTTAACTTTGCAAGGGTGTGACCCTGAAGCAAAATGATTTAATATTTACAAAATCTTTTGCAAACCACATTTTCAGGAAACCACAGCAGCAAAGCTTAAGTGAATTTATGAAATAATGTTGGAATCTTTCATGAGAAAAAAACCTCTCAATTTCTGCGTTAGGCTGATGGAATGAAAGATTGAAACTAAATATGTAGAACTATGTCTACAGATGAAAGACAATTACATTAATGCCCAAACCTGACAAAAATAGACTTTTTAGAAATAATTTTGGTCAGATGTGTGTAGCTTGGATTTTAAAAAGCCTGTCAGTAAACTTTCTAAGAGCAATGTTAAGTTCATAAATGTCATGGTGCCTTATTCTTGTGCTACAAGGCAGAACATATAAACAGATTTAGCAGCAACCCTACAGCAGTAGATTTTTAATGTAATCATATGTGGTCTCAAAAAAGAAATCTACATTTTCCAAAGGCACTACATTTTTGTTCCTTTGATTAAATGCTTTAAAATAAGTCAGAACAGCAAAACAGAATCAGTTAAACTTACCTTACTTTGGAGCAGATTATATCAAATTTTCCACAACAACGATATGCTTCCTTGGGTTTGTCCCATAAATTTTGCAACTTCAAACAAATAGATACAGGTTGGTGTTTCAAAGTCTTTCAGAGAAAAAAGTAAAATGCCTTGATGACAAATAATGCACTTCTCTGAACATGAAAAGTTATTTAAAGCTTGATTCTCTTGTATTAAGTCTTGCAACTGTCTTTCTCAGCTAAACAAATTCCCACCCCTTTTCTCGGACACTTGCCAACTCCTCTAATTTAAAGCGACTGTCAGGCTTGCTATAAAACTGCCATTGGAAAGAGCTCAGTATAGAGGAATGAGCAAGTGCTAACTCCAGGCTGAAGCAGCATGACCTATAGTTCTACCAGCGGGTATAGACTCCCCAGGTAATGTGATATAATATTTGGAAAAACATTTAGGACCAAGTTGTCCCCTTTTACACAGAGACATGGGGAAGGGACAAGACTCAAGCTGTTCCTAGCACACACTCCCCTTAATATGGGATTTGGGAGAAGGAATATTGGCCACAAAGTGAAGGGAGAGGGCATGGCCTTGAATACACATTGAATGCAAGGATCCACAGTAGTGGCCTAATCCAAAACCCACTGAAGTCAAAAAGACTTCCATTGACTTCAATTGGCTTTGGAGTGGGTCCTGAATCCTTGCCTGTCCCGTGCAGATCTCAGAATATCTACTTTCTATGGATTTCCTAATCCTCTATGCTTTTTTCCTGGGCTTCCCACACTTCTCCCAGCAGCATGGCTGGCTTATTGACTGTATTGTTGATCCAGTGTTATGTACTCCCTCCCCAGGAAGGGGGAACGTACAAGTCCTGAGTTGGATTTTACTGCTGCTCACTTGTCTGAATGTTTCTCTGCAGGCATATTGATGGGTTTCATCAGGGAGCCTGCTGCACTCATTACAGGTGGCTTTGCCTTCTGAGATCCTGCAGAGCCCTAGGCACAAAAGCCAAGATTTTCAAAAGTGTCCACTAACTTGGGGGTATCTCCATTCTGAATTGCTCAAATTAAGTCATCCTAAAAATAGAGGCACCCAGAGTTTGTGAAAGTTAGGCCACAGAGTTCATGCAGAAAGGGCCACATAGACTCGGATGGAAGGGTAAGCAATTTCCAAAGGATCTACCTCATTCCCTTGGGAACTTCATCTGAGCAGTTTTGGGGGAATTAGTGTGTATTTGTCTCCATAGCATAGAGTATGCTTACAAATATGAGTTAACTTTGTGGAATGATTTTTTAAAAATGGATGCTCAGGCCTATATTTTCAACTGTGATTGAAGATTTTTGGGAGCTTCAATTTGGGGGAGCCTCAATTCCAACACCTTAAAGGAGCCTGATTTTCAAGGGGGGAAGTGCTCAAAACTTTCTGAAAATCGAGTCCATTTAAGGCATGCCTCAAGTTGGGCACCCAAAGTCACTTTTGAAAAAAAATAGGCCCGCTTGACTGCTGTTGAAGAGGCATGCCGCTTATTATAAACTGAATTAGTATATGTCAATGTTAATAATAATTTTTTCTTGCAAAACTATAACATTAATAAGTGCTTGTCTGGAGAAAGAATGTATTACACTGAAATTTACAACTGTTGCTGAAAGATGTAATGCAAAGGTCTCTGATACCTAACCAGCCAAAACCAAGATATCAATTGTAAGAAGTTTATAGAGGATTGTTACGTTTTTTAGAACATGCCCAGATTTAGTTGCAATTTGCATGAATTGAAATACTACATGTTTGATATTTTAATTTATAGTTCGAGAAATGTGCTATGTTTTGGATGAAGACTAGGATATAAGATGCCGCTAGTGAGGAAAGAAAAGGTTTAAGGACAACTAAACCTTAGTATTTTCTAATGGAGTCCTTTGTCAATACTAAGTTATATTAGTCTATAGCACACTGTGTTAAATAACTTAGATTATTATGTGAAAGCTCTGGTGTTTGTTATGAATGAGTCATTTTCCCCGAAGTATGGTTAGAGTATTTTTTTATTTTGTGGACCTGCTGGCACACTTTACTTGGTTGAGTAGTGTCACCACAATTCAACAACTCTTTGAAACCAGTGGAAGATACAAATGCTAATCCATACTGTCTGCTTCAGTGTATCAAGTGTGGCAAAAAAAAATTTATGGCATTTTTGTACCTTAAGCCTCACTTTGGAATGAGATGCCAGAATCTACTGTTTTGTCAGGTATCTACAGCGGCGGATACTTGGTTTGGTTTAAACCAAAACTGCGATGCTTACCTGAATTAACTGAAAGACCCAGCTTGAAGTGGCATCCCTTCTATTGATCCACAACCCAAGCAACCCTGTTTCCCTCCCCAATTCTCATCTCCAGTTTCCCCTATTTTGATTATTTTCAGTGGGTTTAGGGAAACTTGAGATGCCTTTCCCCCTTCCCAAACGATCCTCCTTTGGAGGAGAGGAGGAAACTTAAGGTCTTTTTACTGACATGCAAAAGAGTGTGTGCTCTAATGAGCTACACACTAGACTGGACTCCAGCAAGTTCCTAATTCTAGTCTTGGCTCTGCAACTAATTTTTTCAATGGCTTTGGGCAGACCACTTAATGTCTCAGCCTCAGCTTTTCCATCAGTAAAATGTGTATTGATATTTACTTATCTACCACACAGCAGTGACACTAAGGATTAATTAGCTATTTGTGAAGTACTAAGTATTCTTTACTATGCCTTGTTATTACAACAGCAGTGATGCGAGTCCAGCACTTCATCTGCTCCACTATTGCCGAATTTAAATTTAACACTCTCCATGGCTATCCTGACTGCCTTTCATGATCTATCCCACAAGTTTTAGGTTAAGCAGCAGCTGCTGCAGCTCAGCAGAGAGGTTGCCAGAGGTTCTGGGTCCTTCATCCCAATAAAGGAAAAGAAAGGCAGCAATGCTATGGAGAAAGGCACTTAAAGGTGGTCACAGAAAGAGTTCATCAGGGTGGGGGTGAAGCTAGCTAGGGCTTAGTAGAGGATGTCAATGGTAGTGCGAGTTGGAGCCATTTCCTGTAACCACTGAGCTTTTCATGGGCATTGAGGGCATAAACTGGAGGAGGGATTTAACAAAAAACTTTGCAAACCTTACAGATTTGATTTGGTTTGAAGGATTGATTGAAGATTTGGGCCAATTCTATTTTTAACCACACAGGTTTGCCCAACGGCAGTTCCAATATGTTTGTTTTTATCCTTGTAAAGTTATAGGCATCTATTTCCTTCTTTAGTACGTCATTAAAAGACTATGGGTTTCCCCTCTTTTGACTGTGTCAAGACTCAGATGTGGTGTGACTCAAAACACCTGCTACCTGAAGCCCTTACTAAACAATAATTGGTAGTTGGTAGGTATCCCTTCTCCATGAAGTCACAATACACTAGTTAAGAACAATGGGATAATTCACTGAAAAATCACAAAGACATAAAATGAACGTGTCTTATTCTCCCACTTCTGAAGCTTCCAGTGTTTCTCCTTTTACAGTTTTTTCGGTGAGGATATTAATTGTTTAAATATATCTAGTATGCTAACAAAATAAATCTATATAACACATACACAAGAGCACTCTGGAGTGTATGCATTATGGATTCCAAGCCATCACCACATTCTTGACAAAGAGCAGTCTTTAATCCACTCATATGGTGAACAGCTGGGGAGTTTTTGGAGATGTACTTAACCCCTCTCTCTGTCCAAAGAGTTTGAGATTCAGCAGGTTCTGATAATTACCATGGATGTTACTTCCAACACACATGGCTGTACTGGAAATCAAGCTATCATCTTTCATGTGCAGAGAATCTCTAAGCAGTTATTTTGCTGGCAGGAAAGAATGAGACTGTCTCTCATAAAATACAGTAACCCTTTAATGTCAGGATCTGGGATTTTCCAGTACTAGGGCTGAATGCATTTGTGGCCAGAAGATATCAACTCAGCTCTCAAGAGGTTAATGCAACTACTCTGGTCAGGCCTTAATTTCATGCTGAAGGAGGCTAGGATGCAGTGGAAAACTGTGGACCCCTGCAGACTACCATAATTACTGTACTAGAGCCCAGGGGCCTGATTCTCCACTCATTTATAGTGGTGTAAATCAGGGATAATTTCACTGAGGTCAGTGGAGTTACACTGGTGTAAGTGAAAGAAAATCAGGCTCCAGATCCCAACCTGATATCAAAATCTGGGGGAACAGAACTCCTCATGAATACTCCCTCGGCCTGAAAAAAAGGCAAGCTCAGATATTAGAGCTGTCACACCAGAGTGCTGGGAGGTGGCAGTCCTTTCAGGGGACGTGTTTGTCTAGACTACCCAAGATGGTTACTGTTCAGTCTGAAAGAGGCTCAGGATTATATTAGACAGGGTTGCAAGAGGTATAAGCAACAGCTGAGGCAGAGAGAGGTGTGAGAACTATAGCAGGTGGATACCTCCGGTCATGGGGAAGGACGGACAGTGGGTGGCTGTTCTGTTTAAGAGATGGTGCTCTCATCATCCACAGCTGGTGCACACATCTGGAGATGCCCCAAAAGCTAAGGGTTGAGAAAGGAAGTCTCTCAATAATGGTTATGTACCAACGATTGAGCAGCTGCAACAGCCTCAGACTTTGGGCAGGCATCTGAGTACCAAAGATTAACTCCATATGTAGCTTCATATCTACAACAGATGTAAAGTTTGGTTTCAACAGAACATCTGACCTTCCAAAAATTTATTCCAAGTCTAAATATGCTTGAAAGCAAAAAAATGCATCAATTATCTAAAGCCCACTTGTTCAATTACATTGTCTAACCAAAGTCACCTTTCCCCCGCCCCTGCTTTAAAGTATTACTTAATAGTATAGGAACAGAAACAGACAGAGTGTGGGTCTTCATGACTGCAACTATTTGAGGACAACTCTGTCATACTTTCCCCTTTTAAAAACAAATATGTAACAACTTTAAAAAACCCTAAAACACTAAGTAATATTTCTTCACCTCCTAGCATGTCTGATCACTCAGTACAAGGAGGAGGATCAGGAACCTTGTCTGGTATAAGGCAGTGCAGTTCCACTGACTCCACTAGAACTATGCAGATTTACATTACCTAAAGATCTAGACCAGGAGTAGGCCACCTATGGCACGTGTGCCGAAGGCGGCACGCGAGCTGATTTTCAGTGGCACTCAACACTGCCCAGGTCCTGGCCACTGGTCTGGGGGTCTCTGCATTTTAATTTAATTTTAAATGAAGCTTCTTAAACATTTAAAAAGGCTTATTTACTTTACATACAACAACAATAGTTTAGTTATATATTATAGACTTACAGAAAGAGACCTTCTAAAAACGTTAAAATGTATTACTGGCATGCAAAACCTTAAATTAGAGTGAATAAATGAAGACTCGGTACACCACTTCTGAAAGGTTGCTGACCCCTGATCTAGACCTCACTGTTAAGTTTTAAGAAAGGAAATAAAACTAAAGTTAAAGTTTCACTTGATCTGGCCCACTCCTCCACACATCAAGGGCCTGATCCTGCTGCATTTCTTGGGCCCTCCAAATGCTCACTTATGTCAATAGGATTTTTCTACACAAGGGGCCAGATCTCAAAAGGTATGTCAGTGATTATAGATGCAAAGAGGTGCTTTTGTAAACCCCAAAATTTGCCTTAGTGAGGTAGGGGCCTAACTCCTATTTTACTTTCAATGAGAGATAGGTGATTTTGAAAATCCCACCAGGCACCTAAGCAGTTTGGCACCTATCTGCAATTGAAGGTGCTGAAAGACCTTTGTAAATCAGACCTAGATCTGCAGGGCCCCGATGCTTTGTCTCCACTGATGCTTTACATTTTATTCGTTTTCAGCCTCATTTCTGAACAGAGCTTTTCAGTCACATTTGGAGTTCTAGACCCTGCCTTTCCAGCCTTACCTAGTACTAGCTTCTGTTTGGAAAATCTGATTTGGAAAAAAAAAAGTTCATAAACTGTACTTTAAAGGTTATTTTAAAAGAATGTACAATAGATTCAAGGGTGTGACAATTCTAGGTGGAGAAAAGGGACTGCAAACTTAAAGCCAGAGCATAGGGCTGCCAACTTTCTACTCACACAAAAACCGAACACCCTTACCCTGCCCCTGCCCCGCCCCCTCCTTTAAGGCTCCATCCCGCCCCACCCCTTATCTGAGGCCCCACCCCCATCTCACTCCATCCGCCCCCCGTCACTCACTCTCCCCACCCTCATTCATGTGCTCATTTTCACTGGGCTGGGACAGGGGGTTGGGGTACAGGAGGGAGTGAGGGCTCCAGCTGGGGGTGTGGCTGCTCTGCTGTGGGGCTGGGAATGAAGGATTTGGGGTGCAGGAGGGGGCTCCAGGTTGGGACTGAGGGGTTTGGAGGGTGGGAGGGGCTCAGCTGGGGCAGGAGGTTGGGGCGCGGGAGGGGGTCAGGGGCGCAGGCTTTGGGCGGTGCTTATCTCAGGCAGCTCCCAGAAACAGCAGCCTGTCCCTCCTCCGGCTCCTACGTGGAGGCACAGCCAGGCAGCTCGGCACGCTGCGCCATCTGCAGGCACCGCCCCTGCAGCTCCCATTGGCCGCAGCTCCCTGATACCCTGGCTTATACTGAGAACTACATTACTAGAGCCCTGCGTGGCTATGCAAAGGTGTATCCGCATCCAATCCATGAGCCGCAAAAATTATCTGCAGATATCTGCAGATTTGCAGGGGTCTACACTGGGGACTGGGCTGTGGCTCCGAGCCACACCCCCACACTCCCCGGAGCCCCGTCGGGGAGAGCCGCGTGGGCAGCTGTGGGGAGCCCACATGGAGTTGCAGAACCGCCACCTGCCCTTGGCTGGGCGTAGAGCCTGGGTGGGTGGGGACACGGCCAGGGGCTGCTCTCAGCTTCCCCCGCGCCCCAACACTGCAGGCAGGTGGAGGGTCTGCTATGGCTCACCACGGCTCCCCAGCTGGGCTCCATGCTGGCCTGGCCGAAGGGGAGACCTGTGGAGCTGCCCAGGGGCTGCTCTGGCCCTCCGCCCAGGGCAGGTGGAGGGTCTGCCGTGGCTCCCCACAGCTCCCTGCCCGGCTTTTACTGTGGCCAGGCTGTGGCTCCGAGCCACTTCTCCCCAGATGGAGATGGGTCGGGGAGAGCCGTGCTAGCAGAAGTGAGGAGCCACGGCAGACCTTCAACCTGCCCTGTCCCCCAGGCCTCCTGCCCAGGGCAGGTGGAGGATCCATGCCACAGCTCCTCACAGCTGCCTGCCCGGCTCTTACAGTCAGAGCCCTGTGCGGATACAAAATTTGTACCTACATCCGTACTGTATCCACAGAAACGGTCCACGGATATAAAACGGATACATGCAGATTTGCAGGGCTCTATACATTACTCCTCCTCAAGTGTCCATTTAAATCTATGGAACTACTTAAGGAGTAAGGCACTACTCAACAAGAGTAAGAGTATCCCAATGTAGCTCAGAGTGTTTTTTGGAAGAAGATGCATAGCACAGCACTACTGCACATGACAGCATTCCTGGTAAGGGGACATTGCATATGGATGTGTGTAGTGAACACTGCCAATTCCCACACAGTGAGATAAAAACCTCTTACTGCCACCTTTTACGATTGGCTGTGCATGCAAGAGACAGCCATGAAAACACACACACACACATTATATATATATATATATATATGATGACTGTTCAATGGTGGCTATATATATATATATAGCCACCATTGAACAGTCATCATATATATATATATATATATAATGTGTGTGTGTGTGTTTTCATGGCTGTCTCTTGCATGCACAGCCAATCGTAAAAGGTGGCAGTAAGAGGTTTTTATCTCACTGTGTGGGAATTGGCAGTGTTCACTACACACATCCATATGCAATGTCCCCTTACCAGGAATGCTGTCATGTGCAGTAGTGCTGTGCTATGCATCTTCTTCCAAAAAACACTCTGAGCTACATTGGGATACTCTTACTCTTGTTGAGTAGTGCCTTACTCCTTAAGTAGTTCCATAGATTTAAATGGACACTTGAGGAGGAGTAATGTATAGNTACAGACTAACACGGCTGTTACTCTGAAACCTTTGAATTTATATAGCGCCTTTTACCACAAAATGCTTTAGAAAATCTAATTTAGCTTCATAACTCATTTGTGAAGTACTTCTGATATCAGTTCTACTTTACAGACAGGTAAACTGAGGCACAGAGCAGTTAAGTGACTTTCCCAAAAGGTGCACTAAAAATCTGTGATGCAGCCTGAAATAAAACCTAGATTTCCTGAATTCCACTCCTTTGCTTTAACCACAAAAAGATTATCTTAATATAGTAGGTGGCTTGTTTTTCCAGGTGTACAACATTTCACCCAAGGAGTAAGATATCCCAGCTTCATCTCTGTCCTCCCTCCTTCTAGAAGAGAATGATGAACTCTATCCTCAATTTATTTTCTGTTTCACTAATCTGAATGCACCCAAACATATCTGATCTCAGAATATTGTCATAAAAATTAGTTACATTTCAATATCCCTATTCCAGTCATCAAGAAACTAATCAGCTTGGACCATTTTCTATTTCCACTCCTCTCTTTGTACTAAGAATAACTTCTTATATTTACAATGCTCCACTTATTTTGGAGAACAGAATGCCATATACTAGCTAAGTACTTTAACCTCTTGAGTATTTTGTAATTGGATTGCTTTGCCATTCATCTTCACCCGTTGAAAGCCTTACTTAGCACAGAATGGCCAGCAGCAAACACAGAGTGAAAAGGGTGGGACTGAGGGAAATTAAGTAAACACAGAGTATATTTCAATTGATAAATCCCTGGAAGGCCTGGAAAAGATATCCAGGATCATCTACACCAGCCCTGAACAGAGCAGTTGGTTTACTATGGAAATAGAAAAAACTATGTTCTGATGCCAAATTTCAGCTCGTCTCTGACATTTCTTTCTGAATGTCCCACCAACAAGGTGGATAAAAATTGATGAATTTTGGAAAAAAAATTGGATATTTTATTTAAATTAGATTGTTTTTTATTTTATTTAAATTATAGTAAGTTATTTTTTAAAATAAACCTATTTAAAATGAAATCTGAAAATTTAATACAAAATATGTTAAGGCCTAAACTTATTATTTAGTTGTAAATGTGAAACATGTTTTGAATAAGAGAAGCTTATGTGTCCAAAACTTTTAAGGTTGTTTGGTTTAATAAAAATAAATTTTATATGCTGTTGTCTGTTTAATTAAATTCCAGTTACCATCCAAATGCAACTTGACACAAATCATGAGCAAAAAGTTAATTATCTAGTAAATAATATATCTCACCATTTTCTAACATACTAAAAATATACTATTAATAAGAATCTGAAAATATCTAAACAGACATCTAGATGGACTTATGTGCAGTCCTGTGGAGGAGCAACTGGTCGTGATACATGTAGTTACCAGTGATAGAGGAAAAGGTAGGGAAGAGGCCCTTGAAGCCAAATTTAGGCTGCTAGGTAAGAGATTAAAGTATAGACCTCTAAGGTAGCATTCTCTGAAATGCTTCCAGTTGCGCATGGAGGGCCAGTTAGGGTATGTCTACAATGAAAATGCTACAGCTTCATTGTAGAGCTTCATTGTAGATACTACCTATATACCAATGGGAGGAGTTCTCCAGCTAGCATACGTAATCCACAACTCGAGAGGCAGTAGCTCAGTTGATGGAAGAATTATTTTGTTGACCTAGCACTGTCTATATTGGTGGTTAGGTTGGCATAGCTAGGTCACTCAGGCATGTGGACTTTTCACACCCCTGAGAGATGAAGCTATGCCGATTAAGTTCCCAGTGCAGACCAACCCTTAGACAGGCAGAACTGCAGGATCTTGATGAGACACTAGTGTTTGGAGGAGGGATTTATTAGGAATTGGGGAACCTTTTAGGAAAGGAGGACCCCATGCAGAAAGGATGGGATCCAGCTAAACTAACATGGGACCAGATTGCTGCCATGTAAAATTAAAAAGGTCATAGAGCAGTTTTTAAACTAAGGGTTGAGGAAAAGCTGTCAGGTGTGGAGGAGAATATGGTTCAGACAGACATCCCTTAGAGAAGGATTTACTAAAAGGGATACTCTATATCCTAGCAAAAAGAAGGATAGAAGTTGATAAAGTATGGGTAGGAACTGAAGAGAAATAGTCAAATGAAAGAGTCTCTTTCCAATTATGTCACATGAAAGCAGACAACTAAATATTGACAAATTTTATAAGTGCTTGTACATAAATGGTAGAAGTCTGTGATGGAGTGTCCACCCCACACAAGTTAGAGCAGGTTAAGTAGAGTCAATTTACCTGATTAGCTGCACCTGGGTGAGAGCCAGGGATTGAAAGGCTGACAAGAAATTTAGCCCAGCTGAGAAGGAACAGGCAAGGCTTGTATAAAGCCAGGATGTTAGCAGCAGAAAGGGGCAGCAGTAGGAAGGCTGGCAGTCACTCTCTGGCATAGAAAGGGAAGAGAGAAAATCAGGGGAGAATAGAAGCCCTGGGAACCTGGCCTTGAAGGAAGGATGTACACAGAGGAGGGTTGAGAAGGAGCCTAATAAAAAGTGAAGTAGGAAGCAGCCCAGGGAACCTGAAGAAAGGTGAGAGACCCTGGCTGCCAGTTGTAGGTCCTTGGGCTGGAACCTGGAGTAGTGGGTGGGCCTGGGTTCCCTACCAACTTCTGGGAAAGTGGCACAGGACCTGGCCTTGGATTGGAAGACTATCTGAAGCACAAAAAGACAGCTGACCTGGCAGTACTTTGATACACCAGAACAAGAGGACTACAGAGTGACCTGGCTGGAGAGCTGAGTCACAAAGACGCAGCGCACTGTGAGTCCTGGAGAGTGAGAGGGGATGTGGTGTGAGCAGCTGGTGCAAGTCGGGCATCAGACCTGAGTGGAGATAATCCCCAACACAGCCACCAGGAGGCATACCAGTAGTGAGTGTACCTCATTACAAAGTCTAAATACTAAGATAGGTGAACTTGAGTATCTAATGTTAAATGAGGATGTTGGTACACTAGACATTACAGAAACATGGTGGAATGATAATACATAATGGGACATGGTAATACCAGGGTATCAAATACATAGGAATGACAGACAGGTTGCTCTATTGGAAGAGTGACACTATATATGGAAAAAAAACATAGGTAACAAAATGGCAATTGAAATTAAACAGTGATAAATACAAAGTAATGCACATTGTAAAACATAATCCCAACCATACATACAAAGTGATGGGGTCTAACTTAGCTGTTACGACTCCAAGATCTTTCTTGAGTGAACATGGATAGTTCTCTGAAAACAGCTGCTCAATGAGCAGGGTCAGTCAAAAAGGCTAACAATGCTAAGAACCATTAGGAAAGGGTAAAGATAGATAAGAAGACAGTAAATATCATAATGCTCATATATAAATTCATGATATGCCCATACTGCATGCAGTTCTGATCGCCACATCTCAAAAAAGATATATTGGAATTGGAAAAGGTACAGAGACGGGCAACAAAAATAATTAGGGGTATGGAACCACTTCCACCTGAGGAGATATTCAAAAGATTGCTATGGTTCAGCTTAAAAAAGAGACGAATAAGAGGGGATATGATAAAGGTCTACAAAATAATGCATGGTGTGGAGAAAATGAATACGAAAGTGTTATTTACCCCTACATGTAACATAAGAACCAGGAGTCATCCAATGAAATTAATAGGCAGCAGATTTGAAAGAAACATAAGCAAGTACTCCTTCACACAACGCACTGTCAACCTGTGCAACTTGTTGCTGGCGATATTGTGAAGATCAAAAGGATAACTAGGCAGCAAAAAGATATACCAATGCCTCTGTAAAGGCTCTATTTAGTTGTTAATCAACATGTTTTAATGGTTATATCAGCCAACAATAATCAGTTTTCGTTAGAAAATAACTGAAGTACAAATGGAAAAGCTGATTAAAGCTGATGATTTAAATCATGGGTTTCCACTTGGTGATTTAAATTGCTGCTTTAAATAGTCTTGATTTAAATCAATCCCCCCTGCCCACTAATTACTTCAACTTAATGTGGCTAAAACAGAACTCCATATTTTCCCTACTGAGTCATTTCTATTTTCCCCTAATTTGTTATATTTAACAACTGCATTCCCCTCCCGCCCCCACTGCCCAAAGACATAGAGAGGCAAAGTGACTTGCCCAAGGTCACCCAACACAGAAGGCCAATCAATGAGCAATGGTATCTGCAAATCAGAAAGATACATGCAGACATGCTCTCTACAATCTGCATGCAAAGCTTTAAATTAAGTGCTGCATCTGTTGAAAGCCCAGAGAAATTTGCAGACAGTATCTCTAGCCTCAGGAAATGTGATGAGAAGCAAATGAGTTACTGTAAATAATAAACATATGGAATTCAGTTATTTTTTTATGGAATTAATCTTGTCAAGCTAGCTAATATGTAACTGAGTCCACAACCTGGCTTCTTTGTAAACTTTAACCAACGAAGTTAAGGAATTCACTTTATATGCTCATATGGATTAAGTGTCAAATATTCAAGTATTTTAATTTCGCCTTAACACACTAGGAAGCAGTATGTGAAATCATATCACCTAAGCCTTGCAAAGCAAATGACAGAAACCATTAATTTAAATACATTCACTTTCACCAAGCTCATGACCCTTTTGTGTTTGCTTTAAGCAAACATTTGAATAACTACCGTAGTTTTACTCAAAATGCTCCCTGTGAGTAGAATTCAGAGGGTCAGTACATGTCCTAGGCACTACTTAAGCGTCTCAAAATAGAGCTTATGTAAGTGTTTCATAAGTCCTGTACTGGCTCCTTGCATGGAGGAGAATCACAACCTAAAATAAATTCTAATATGAGTAGTCAGGAAAACTGAATTTTAAATTTGCACTCATGAGCATTTTTGCAAAAAATTCATACACCCTTATGTAAACAGGAAATAGAAATAATAATATCTTGTGATTTATATAAACAATCACAGCACATATGTTGAGTATTAAAAATCCAATGAATTATTAGTGTTCAGTCCATAGACTAAAAACAACTTGGCAAGAAAAACTTGACAAGAAAAGTGAAATTCAAATAGCTACTCCATTTCAGTAAATTATGATCATTTTGCAGATACTGCCTTCTTAGAAAGAGGCTACATTTGACAGACAGAGCAATTATGTATTTGACACATGGCTTGATTGAGAGTCTTATCTGTGCATGCTATGGACAGTACATATTCAACACACATGGGCATTTTGCCATATATTTGTAGAAGGAGGGGTCAATTGGATTATCCATCCAGTAAGGCATTGGCCCTTATTCTGTGTGCCAAAGGTTCAGTAATTAAGACAGAAAGAAGCAGAGCTATCAGGCAGTGCTGAATAGTGTCTGTCCTTGATACAAGAGGATCATGCAGAAATCCATTTTTCTATATCTAATACCCAACGTTGATATTTACAGGATTATCAGGCCACACCTGGTTCTTCAGAACTGTTTATGCAGCTCACATAGGTGTGAGAAAGGGAGCATGTGACATCCATCTGTGAATGACTCAAAGGTTGCCCCAGTATAAAATGGCAATTTATAAAGAAAACCAAGCAGATAGACACACACTTACGTGGTTCTCCCTCCAGCTGTTTGATGGAGTGTCTTGCAGGCTTCCAAAGTTTTAGTGCTATAATGGGGAGAAGGCAGTTTAGTAGTCTTTCATTTTGAGGATTTCTTATAATTTTAATGATACTGTCTCTGCAAGTTAAGACAAAACAAATGTAGGATAGACTGAACTGCAATTGATTACAGATGGCTCCATTGTACAGTAGCAGAATGCTGTAGTAGTAGAATACTTAAACAAGTATGAAGACTTGGTATCAAGAATGACCTCTGGAGTTTAGTCTCTGAGCCAAGAATGACTGGAGTGGACCATTAAGATCAATTGCTGTTCATAAAACTCTATTGTCCTTGTGTACTTCTCCAAGTGAAGGTTGTTGACTAAGTTACAGTAAACACAATTTTATCACTTATATAATTGCTATGACATTGGAGGTAATAAAATGAAGCTGATAACTTACTGAAATAAAATATCTGGTCTGGAATCAGAATGGGTGAGCTACTACTGGCGCAACCAGAACAATTATATAAAAGGTACTTGGGTATGGTACTATCACAGGGCTCTACTTACTACAGGATAGCACCTCCTCCTGGCTGCTCTGGGGATTAGCTCTGTGTGGCCAACACCTCTTCCTCCAGTTGTGCGCTGCCTCTCTGTCTCTCTATCTTGGTCTAGAGCTTCTCTCTCACTCTAAGAGCTGCTGCTGTCTCTTTGTGACTCAGCCCTCTGGCCCAGTCACTCCCTATTCTCCCCATTCCATGGCCGAGTCCTTCGAAGTCTCTTCTCTTCAAGCGGCATCCGGCAGTCCTCATGCCCACTGCCCTGACCCTGTCACTCTTGCAGTGACGCAGGCAGTCTTCCAGTTCACTGCCTTACCAGTGCCACTTCCTCAGTGGCAGAGAGGGGAACCTGGACCCCTGTCTACTCCAGGTTCTAGCCCAGAGACCCTACAACACCTAGCCAAGGTCTGTTCAGTCCCCAAACTTGCTTCTTACTCCCTGAGCTACTCCTACACTGCACCCCACAGGCTCTCTTCTCCACCCTGCTCCTTCTGGATACACCCTTCCCTCAGGGCCAGGCTCTTTCCCTGGGTTCCCTCTTCCCCCTCTATGAAACAGAGGGTGACCACAACTTCCTCCCAGAAGGCTTTTCTGTCACCAGCTTCCTGGGTTAATACTAACCCTGCCCACCTCTGCTCAGGTGAGCTTCCTCCTAATTAGAGCTTTCCTCTCACACTTAATTCTCCCATCTTGCAGCCTAATTGGCTGATTGGGCCCACGTGGCCCAACTCAGCCATCTCAGAGTCGGTGTGGGGAGCACACACCATCACAGGTACCTACACATTAATTCACTTAAAAATTAGAAGTGCTTGTTTGAATTTGTATAATGGCTTCCTTTGGTCAGTCAGGGATGCCCCAGTTAACCTAGCACTTTGCAGAGTTAGTGGCTTGGAATGACACACAAGCCTGAGGGTGAGGTCGAACACAAAAGTACCTGGGTGGGGAGGGAAGAAACTGGACACAGACACACATCAGAACTTGGGGCACAAGATGTTTCATGGGAGCATAGAAGAAGCTACTGCTGGCTGAAGGTTTTGAGACCTGTCTAGAGTCTGAAAGTTGAATTAACCGTATGAAGCTTTGCTGTTGCCATTGTCGGGGAAAAAAACAGAGTTCTCACTCTCTTTGGTTGGGTGCAGCAAAGTCAGATACTTTATTCTCAAGCAATTGCATAGAGGGAGAGAGTGCACTAGGACACAGGGTTTCCCCCTCCTAGGCAGCTCTCTCTCTAGGTAAACAATTACAGCAAGCATTTATACCTTTTATTACATACAATAATCAACAGCTACATTTTGTTTATACATAGGTCATCCTGATATCTTATTTTTCACATCTATTTAGACTCTAGTCTACATTCCATATTTATCTACACGAGGTCGCAACAACTTCTCACACAGTTCTTTCCCACTCGCCTCACACAATCCTCGCTTCTACAAATCTCGCGTTATTAGGGTTACAGCTAGCCTGACTCTTGCTCACAGAAGAGACTGTATGCATTGAAATCCCCTTCAAATCCCTGTCAGTTCTTGCTCTACTTCCGCACCATCTTTGCTAAAACGCCAGTGTGAATAGTCTTGAATAAAAAGACGGGTCAAATTTTCAAAGGTGTGTAATTGACTTAGCAGCTGAAGCCCTATTTTCAAAAGTGACTTAGGTTCCTAGGAGCCTGAATCAACAGTGAATTATACAATGCTGCTAATAGCCAGATATTTGGAAAACCCTGTAATACAGAGCTACAGAACTTGAAATGGCCCTAACAAGCATGTACTTTTGGAAAGTGTGAGATCCTGAGGGGGCTAGAGCCCAGGGTCTGTGGGGTGGCAAATGCTAACTAGCAGCCATGATTGAGTCATGTGCATTATCATATAAACCCTGTGGTATTGGTGCTGGAACAATTTTTATAGGGGGTGGTGCTGAAGGCAGAAACCATGTATTTGGGTTGTTATTACTACTTCAAGCCAGGGAGTGAAGCAGCATCCCTAGCTCCAGCACCTATGCCCTGTGGAGATAAACACCACAGGAAAATCTCTTCTGAAGGCCAGACTGACAGCTTTCCTCATAGCCGCTGATTGGTCCAGGCACCCTATATGAACCTAGAAGACATTCCAGGAAGCCTCTGTGCAACAAGGTGGACTCTCTTTCCAGTCATCGTGAAGGACTTTTCTCTCAGCTTGCTCTTGGCCTTCTGACCCCTGGCTCTGACGACAGGTTCCTGCCTCCATCTTTGACCCTGGGCTCTGACTCTTTATTCCTGACACTTGGCTCTGACTTCCAGCGCTGTTCCTGGCCTCTGACCACTACTGCTCTGACCACTAGGCCTGATTGCCCAAGCCCCAGTCATGATAGAAAGTTGCAAAGAAACTGGATTGGTCTTAATGTAAAAGCACTACAGAAAAAACATTAAAAACAACAAAAGAAACCAGACACCTGCTAACAAGCTTACCAATCACGGGCTATAGCAGGAAGAGTCCTTCAAAACCCCATAAAGAAGTCTCTTCTATGGTCACAAGTTCATAAAAGCTTCAGCTCAGAACTAGCACCCGGTCTAATGGGCCTCAACAGGCCCAGTCCTTCTAACCATTCTCAAAACGACTGGGGCTCTCCATGGACCCAGGTCCCGTCCATCTGCTGGATCAGGAAGAAGGCTCTGAGCCAGTTTAAAACCATGCAGGTTATCCAAAAATCCTTTCTTTCTGTTGATCCCTGGTAAATCCAGCTTTGAACTAGTATATACAAACTGCTACAGGAAGGTGGCTTCCAAGGGCTGATAATACAGGAATTACATTAGCATACCCCTCCTACTAGAGAAGGCACATAAAATTCCACAATAACATACACAATTGCATTTTTAATACAATGAACCCCAAAGGTATTAACTTAATTAAATAACTTTTTTTTAATTCCATAAGGTTTGTCCAGGATATTACAAGCTATTATCAGTCTGTTACGCTTCCTTCCAATGCACTTAACAATTTGTTTCAAACATGCTCAAAACAAGAAAGACTGAGCATTTCAATTTAAGATATTTCATCCCTAACCCCGCCTTTATATAAATAAATATACACACACACACAATACAGTTTAAAATATCCATTGCTTTTTCAAATGAGCATTTCCTTACTGATTACTAGTGCAATTTAATCTAGATAAAATAAACAAGCCATAGTTCTGAAATCTGGGTTTAATTACTGTTGTTTCTTTTTTTATAATGAGAAATGATGATATCCTGGTTTTTGTTTCATGTGCATGGCTTGCTTGCTATAAGATTCCTATTTAAAAAAAAAAATAAAAATGCAGAGATTTTTTTCTCCTGGTTCAAGAATCTTCCCTCCCCATATTTCCTGGCAAATATTTCAGTGCCACAGTGACATGTCACATGTGAAAAAGACAAACACATTTGTACAGTCCATATATTTATCCTTGCATATTTGAGTGAGACTTGTGATTGTTACAGCACTATGCTTTCCAAAGAAGTCCCATGCAGCTTCTCAAGTAACTCCAACCAAACAGCCAGGGAGAAATAATACAGAAAAATCAAGAAAAGTACATTGTTAGGAATAGTTTAGAAACAATGGGGTGGATTCTCTTTTTCTCTAACATCCCTTTATGCTATTCTGGCAGCATAAAGGAGCTATAAGGAGGGCCCATGAAGGAGTTACTCTGCCAATGCAGAGAAGCCCAACATTAGCTTCATTCCCAGCACCCTGAGGCTGGTCTAACTGAGGCCTGAGGCAGGGCTACTCTAGCTCCTGAATGGACCCAGAATACAGGGAGCACAAATATGGTTTAAAGCTGTCTTTGCCTCCACCTCTATTCCTGCACACAGTGCAGGGTGGAGCAATGGAGAATTGGGGCTATTTTTCTATATTCTTTACTATTGCTAGGTGCATATTTTTCTCAACTCAAAGGGAGCCTCCCAAATTATTCTCCCCCTCTCCCCCAAGCAGTGTGGTTACAGATACTTTTTAAATTACATTTGCATGTTACGTGACTGAAAAGGTAGCATTCAGAGATGTCCACTCGGCCCATGATGCCTGCAGTGTGTCCTCCCACTCATGTTCCACCCATGTCAGGGGGAGTGGGAAATGTAAAGGAGACTCTGGATTTTTCTTATTTTAAAAGTAAGTTTCCATTGGACTCCAGGGGGTGCTATGTCACATGGAGGAGGAGATCCCTTGAGCTCCAGAACCATCCTCTAATGTCCATTTCTGTCCAAGCCACACCCCCCCCACACACACACAAATAAAGGGACAGGTACCCCAAATCTCTGGTATGTCAGCAGGCAAAGATTTGTCTATTGGGAGCTCTACAAGCAGCTGAAAAATGTGGAGAATGGAGGCTCCCTATGCTCTATACAAGATGGCTGCTGCTGAGGGCACTGTGTCTACGCTGGCCCGGCTGGAGAAAATTGTTGCAGACACAGTAGCTATCAAGGCCACAATACAAGTGACTTTTACCTTGGTTAACTCCTCTCAGCAAGTGCTGACAGGATGGATGAATGAAACAGAAGGGAGAATATCATCAGTGGAAGTTCAGGTACAAAGGCTCTATTGAACAGGTGCAGAGAAGACTCACAGACTTATCTTCTCTTCACTCTAAAGTGACAGACCTTGAGGGAAGGTCTCACTGCAATAATTTGAGAATTATAGGAGTACCCATAGGAGCAGAAAAAGGTGGCTCCTTAGAATTAGTTCCCTGGCCCCTTTCGGAAGTGCTCAACCTTCCAGATGATTTTAAATTTGATTTACAGAGAACCTGTAGGTCCCTGGCTCCTAAACCAGTCTCAAATGCCAAACCTCATACACTAAATGTCAAATTTCTCAGATTTACTGTAAAAAAAAAAAGTAATTCATCTACCTCACGGAAAAAAATAACTTTTTGGGGGGATGTGGCAGATGCCAGAAAATAATAGAATGATTTTTTGAGATTTTGCAAAAGATGGGGTTCAACAGAGATTAGTCTTTAGAAGGGTAAGGTGTAGAATCATAGAATATCAGGGTTGGAAGGAACCTCAGGAGATCATCTAGTTCAACCCCCTGCTCAAAGCAGGACCAATTCCCAACTAAATCATCCAGGGCTTTGTCAAGCCTGATCTTAAAAACCTCTAAGAAAGGAGATTCCACCACCTCCCTAGGTAACCCATTCCAGTGCTTCACCACCCTCCTAGTGAAAAAGTTTTTCCTAATATTGTGTAGTCAGATCAATCATGAACATGCAGCTTACACCATAAATAACCAAAAGGAACGAGAAAGAGATTTAATATCAAGGCACTTCAAAATCACGCTAGTCATGAGACTCTTCAGCAACGCCTCATTGAGAGGCTCTCTGACCTACCTGACAATGTCAATAACATTCAAACACATTGGGAGGAGTTCAAGACCATTATTCACAAGGCATGTGCTGAACTGATTGGTTGTTCCACTCACCGCCATTAGCATTAGTTTGCAAACAAGGAAATCCCAGCACTTATTCTTCAGAAGAGAAGAGCATTTTGCACTTGACAAAATGAACCCTCTAATCAGCAAAAACAAGACTTATCATTGGCTTAAAGTTGTATTTCAAAGGAGGCTGCATGACATCAAGAATCAGTGGTGGCAAGCAAAGGCCACGGAGATCCAGAGTTTCACTGATCAACATGACATGAGAAGCCTTTTTCAAGCAACGAAAGCCATTTACGGGCCAAGTTCAAATGGCACAATTCCTCTGCGATCCCAGGACAACTCCACCCTTCTTAAGGACAATATGGCCCCCAAGCAATGTTGGAAAGGGCATTTCGAGGCTCTATTGAACCATGAATCTGAAGTCTCAGCTGCCACCATTGAGTCCATTCCTCAGCATCCAGTAGTAGAACCTCTTGCTGACCCCCCACATCTTCTGACAAAGTTTGGCAAGCCATCACTCAGTCTAGAAACAACAAGGTGCGAGGCCAAGATGGCATCCCCGTGGAAGTCTTCAAAGCCAGTGGAATAACACTCGTGCAAAAATTTCATCAACTTTGTGTTAAAATTTGGGTTACTGAGGATATTCCACCCAACCTAAAGAATACCAATATTATGACCATTTTTAAGAATGGGGACAAGTCAATGTGTTGCATTGCCCTTCTCTCCATTGCTGGGTAGAGCCTTGCTCATATTCTTAAGAACAGTCTCTTTCCTCTTGCCAAAGACATCCTTCTGGAATTCCAATGTGGTTTCAGACTGTCTCAGGGCACCACCGACATGATTTTTGTTGAATGACAGATCCAAGAGAAGTGTAGAGAAACAACACCAGCCATTGTTTATGGCATTTATTGACTTAACTAAGACCTTTGATTCCATGAATCGTGAAGCATTATGGAAGGTGCTGTCTAGGTTTGGTTGTCCATTGAAGTTCATTCATGTTCTCAGGCTACTTCATGATGGGATGACCGCCATCATCCTCTGTAATGGGTTGGAGATGGACCCATTCACCACCCGTACTGGTGTTAAACAGGGCTGTGTTATTGCCCCAACCCTTTTTTCCATTTATCTTGCCATAATCTTGATTCTTATTCATGACTGCCTTTCTTCTGGAATTTGGATTGAGAATTGCATGGACAGTCAGCTCTTCAGTCTGTGACGTCTTCATTCTAAAACGAAAGTCATCGGGACTGTTATTACAGACCTTCAGTATGCTGACGACTGTGCTATCCTCGCGCACGCAAGGTTGACTTGCAATCCACCCTAGATCTCTTCTCGGGTGCCTATCATAGCCTGGGACTTTCCCTCAACATTGGTAAGACTAAGGTAATCCACCAGCCTGCCCCAGCACAAGTGGCCCCCATTCTCCCACAAACTGTCATCAGTGATGAATCCCTGGAAAATGTTGAGCATTTCCCATGCCTTAATAGCCAACTCTCCCAGACATCCAATCTTGATGTGGAGATTGAACATAGGATCTGTTGTGCCAGCGTATCCTTCATAAAGTTGCTCCATCATGTCTTTATTGACAGATATCTGTGGATAGAAACTAAGATCCTGGTCTACAATGCAGTAGTCATTCCCACTCTTCTTTATCAGTGCGAGACATGGGTGACATACTGAAGCCATCTTAAGCCTCTGGAGTGGTGCCAACACTGCCTTAGGAAGCCCTGGCTTATGAAGATTCTCTGTATCAGGTGGAAAGACCATCGCACCAATGCTAGAGTTCTCTCTGCAGCTAACACCACCAATGTTGAGGTGAAGATTATGAAACATCAACTTCACTGGGCTGGTCACTGTGTATGGATGGCTGATACTCGTCTTCCAAAGCAAGTCCTATTTTTTCAACTTAGTCATGGTAAGAAGACCTGTAGAGAACAGAGGAAATGCTACAAGGATGCCCTAAAAGCATATCTTAAGAAGGGAGGCATTGACCCCACGAATTGTGAAGATCTGGCCTCAACCCATTTTGAAGAGAATTGCCTTGCTCAAGAGGCTGAGAAATTACACAGGTGGAAGAAAAGTGTACAGCATCCCGGCCAGCAGTTGTGCTCTTTCCAAGCAACCACCTGTCACATATGTGGAAAAGCCTGTAAAGAATGAATTGGACTCTTCAGCCAGCTTAAGTCTCATCAATGGTTTTTCCCTTGGCAGCATCATAGCCGATAAGGGCCCTTAGGCAGAGCCACCCTTACTTCTTACTTCTGCACTGCAGCTGGTGGTGGCATTACCTTCAGAGCTGGGTGCCTGGCCAGCAGCCGCTGCTCTCTGCTCTGCCTTCAGAACTGGGCGACTAGAAAGCTGCAGCTGTTGACCGGGTGCCCAGTTCTGAAGGCTGTGTCGCTGGCAGCAGCAGTGTAGAAGTAAGGGTGGCCTGTTAGTATAGGGTAAAAGTACACAAGACCAGATTTCACAGGGGAGACCAGTTTCACGGTCTGTGATGCATTTTTCACAGCCGTGAATTTGGTAGGGCCTTAACTATAGCCGTACTAACAACTATCTTAACCACTACAGATATATTAAAAAAGCTAAGGCACGCTCAAGGCAGACATGCTAGGACTCTGTCTCAGGCTGAGGTGGTTGAGAAGGAACCTGTGTACCCTTTTACAGTTTCATGTATCTGGCACGAGGAGGCATAGGGCACATGCGTGGGCTGAATGGATACTGTTAACTGATGTAACCTACTATTTTATTTAAAGTGAATTTTGCAATACTGTATTCGTGGTCCATTTACCTGAACTTTGTTTCTGGCCTGAAGGAGAGAGTTCCCAATGTTAACACTGTCTGGGAATTTGAGCACCTTGTGTACAATTGCAGAGAGAGAGATAGGGTAAGATTCTCCAGTCAGATCCACAGCTGTGATACTCTTTTTTGCCACTACGGAGAGGCATCAATGGCAGATCAGTGCACATGGGGTAAACAGAATCTATGGCATACCTTAAACAAAACTTGCTCCATAAAAACTGAGATTCTTTTGGGCCTAGTGTTGCAGATTTAGGACCCAACCCTGTTTTCACTGAAACCACAGACTAACGATCAGAGAGAGAAACTTTCTTCACTGTTGATAACCAAGACCCATCCCTGCAGAGACACTAGGCTGCTGTGAAAGTAAACATCTCAATACACATGATGGTACCACATAAGTCACAGGACTTTAAAAAGGATGACAGAACAAAACAGCTTAAGGAACCAGAGATGGATCCAAGTGCTCTAGATCCTCCTTTGTGCATCAAAACCCCTGATATGAAAACACAAAATAAGAAACAAACATAAGAGGCAAATTTTGCTTGCACAAGATGTTCTCTTTGGCCCTAATCCATCTCCCATTAAGGTAAATGAAGAGACTCCCACTGAAATCAGTGGGAATTGGATTGGACCTTTTATGGACAAGGAGAGATAAGTATATCACCAACATACCATGTTAACTGAGTAGAATCATGAATAATGGCTATTGTTTCAGGCAATGTAGCATGGTGCTCCCTTGTGTTACAGCTTTAGTTAAGAGTTTCTTTCACCTTCACAACCTAAAGAGCATACAAACAAGTTCCCCAGAGATAGAGGACTCTATGCCATTTTTTTGGTGTGGACTTTGCCAATCCCAGATCCTACTGTCAGTGCCATTGTGATACCAAATATAGAGGGAAATGCAGTTTCTCAGTTAGTGTAGAGCCTGGACATGAATGATATTTTGGCAGATATTTATAAATGATTTATTGCTAAACACACCTCTTTCCCAATAAAACTCCTTGATTATAGACTTCACTCAATAGTTCTTCCCTTCCAGAATGACAGGCTATGATCACAGCATTATGCACAAAAGGAAAAGACTCTATACACCATTTTAGTTATCCTAGAGGGTGCAAGATTCTGAGCAAAGTTCCAATCATCCCCCCCAGATATCTGCACATGCCAGGGACCTTCCACATGCAGAGCACCTCTGTGTTTTCAATTGGATGCTGAATTCCTCTTCACATCCTGTTTAAAACTCATAGGCCTGGTTATTGCCTGCTGTTAAGCAGTTGCTATTTTTCACCCCAGGGTTTGCTGAATTTCAATGGCATGTGTGAGGTGGACCACATATAGAGTCCGTATATTAGTTTAGCTACTAATTTTGATTCTATGACATAAAAAGTGCCATATAAATTCAACATTTATCATTATATTTGAATTCTATGGGGAAGGTTCTTAAATCAATTTCCAGCCCCTTTGAGTTATTCTAGAACACTGGCTCTCAACCTTTCCAGACTACTGTACCCTTTCAGGAATCTGATTTGTCTTGCATACCCCCAAGTTTCACCTCACTTAAAACTACTTGCTTACAAAATCAGACATAAAATTACAAAAGTGTCACAGGACACTATTTCTGAAAAATTGCTTACGTTCTCATTTTTACCATATCATTATAAAATAAATCAATTGGAATATAAATATTATACTTACATTTCAGTGTGTAGTATATAAAGCAGTATAAACAAGTCATTGTCTGTATGAAATTTTAGTTTGTACTGACTTCGCTAGTGCTTTTTATATAGCCTGGTGTAAAACTAGGCAAATATCTAGATGAGTTGATGGACCCTCTGGAAGATCGCTGCGTACCCCCAGGGGTAAACTTACCCCTGGCTGAGAACCACTGGTCTAAAAGCACAAAGGGGCTGAAAAGTGGCTGCAACTGATTGTCAGAGGTGAACTCCCTGTTGGTGCAGATGTGCCACTCTGGGCCCTGAACTTCTGATTCTCCCCTTCCTGGAGCAGAGAGAAGTGTCAGAGCTGTGATCCACCTTGGCAAGTTTGCATTGGCGGAGGGAACCTGCCAGCAGCTTTACATTACGTTGGGCCTGAGTGAGGCCTGAGAATCAAGGATCCAGCTCCTTGCACAACCCTAACCTCCAGAGTATCTAACAGTACAAGCTGTCCTCTGAAAGAACTAAAGCATCCACATTAGCTTTTAAAAGATAGTTACTCTGGGCAACGCAATGGGCTGCCCAATGTGAGATGGGTTTAGGAAGATGCCTGGGACTCCATTCTTGAAGAAAATGGTTGAAAAGTCTTTAGGATGAAATTTGCCAGCCACCGCTCTACTCACTAAATTAATTATTTTAATTGGTTCTCAAAGGAGACCCCGTGGAAGTGTGAGTGCAGTGAGGGTGCCGTGCTGCCACGGGGACCAGTGCACTATATCTGTACAGAGGTTGACTGATGATGTAATTGACAGCAGGGCATAGGTGCCAGGAGAAAAATACATGTAGCCCCAAAACAAAGAGGTGTCCAAAGCAGAGACAAACCATAAAGGTCATATTTGCATTCCCAGGTAGTGTGAAGAAGCATGCACCAGTACAGGAGAGAAATCAAGTGAATAATAATCTGCTTTAAAACAATGGTCCTGCCATTACTCTAAAGCGAGACACAAGAAAAGCACTGCCTGACACCTACCGATGTCATTCCAGCATAAAGTTTGCACTGTTTTCTGCCTATTACTACCCTCTTGTGGTACTTCTGAAAACACCAGCTTCATTTCCATTTACTGTCACAACAGAATAGTGGAAGGATTTCCCCGAATTCTATCCCCCAAAACCATTTATATTCTTGTTTGCTTTTAATGTGTTTGGCCATGTGTCCAGCTTTACTAGCACCAGGGCAGACTGTGGTCATAGGTGAGGGCTAACCAAGCATGAGACATGTCTCTGTGGTTGCACAGTTGCCCTGGGTAAAGTTGTTTGAAAATCTATGACTCGTTATGAGAACATTTATTTAACCTATTAACATTATGACCACGTAGCACTCCTGGTCTGGAAGCTCTGAACCCAAGTGATGTGGGAAGGAGAGACCTGATGTGCTTATTTGCACACCAGGATTTTGAATGCTCTTCCAGCAGAACTGGAGTTGGAGCATGTGTAGATTGTTTTTCCATAGTGTACCTTGCAAGTGAGAATTTAAAGATCCCCCTCATTTTAGCCCTATATCATTTTTGTTTGGTTGGTTTTTTAAATGTTGAGCTCTCCTTCATGGCGGTATCTCTGCAGGGCCCTCTCGGGGAGTCATGTGATTAGCCACACAACCATGTTTTTGAGCAGTGGGCAGTGTAGCGATTAAAGAAGGTACTAACAGTGATTCCCACAAGTGATAGTGACCCCCCATAATTTGTCCCCCCCCACTTTAAAATCCAACAGTTTCACCAAGTAAACTTGTAAGCTATTGTCTGTAGAAACCATTGATTGTATCGGTCCTATGAAAGATACTTTATTACTATGTAAAACTTACAAACAAGTTAATTGACTTTTTTCTTCAAGTGAACACTATGTTACCACCCCGATACAAGGTAAACAAACGCTATAAGCCGTTAAGTGACTTTCTCTTCATTGTAACAGCAAGGGCTCCTAGGAACAGACCCCCACCCTCTGTGATTAAAGGGCCGGAAGTCTCAAATAAATTAGCACACACCCTGAAAGTGGTGGAGACAGTAAATTAAAATATGGTTAAGATGTGGAATGTATGTTGATGAATGCTTGATGTACATGAATGGTTAGGGAGGTGCCAGCCTAAAAAGGAAGTATCCATCGGCCGAAGAATGTGTCAAGTGAATGACCAGACAACCCCCGGAGGGTAAACTGGGATCCACCCCATCACCTGGAAGGATGAGAAACACAAACTTTGGACAGTGTAGAGCCACTAGGAATGTGCCCTCCCCAAGTGGCGAAGAGAAAATAAATAAATACATAAACAAAGCCGCGCTGCTTCATTCTTCGGTGGCAATTTAGCGGCTGGTCCTTCCCTCCGAGAGGGACTGAAGGACCCACTGCCGAAGACCCAAACATGCAGCCCTTTTCCATTGGCCGCCCCAAGCACCTGCTTCTTGCGCTGGTGCCTGGAGTCGGTCCTGGCAGTGGGGAAGGTGCACCCTTCATCCCAACATTCCACAGCATGTCCTCTCTCTTCCTCTCTCCCCACCTGCCAAAGCAGTCACAAAACCAGCCCCTCCCTTTCCCTCTGACTGCCAAGAATAACAATCAGCTCTGAGCAGATCCACAGATCTATCACATAGCCCCTCAGAGGAATGGGGCTTTCCTTCAGGAATGGCCCACTGCACAGGTCCAGGAGATTTTGAGTCATGAAAATAATTGATTCAAGGATTTGGCGTATACACTGAAAAAGTTAGTTACTCGGGGATAGATCCTCAACCGGTATGAATTGGCATAGCTCCACTGAAGTTAATGGGGCTATTCACTATACACCAGCTGAGGATGTGGCCTTCTAATTCTTACGCACCCTATAATTTAGTGTTCAAATACAATGACACATAAGGGAAGAGCCCCTTGTGGGTAGGCCTAAGGTAGGATAGGAATGTTTCTGAAAGCATTTGCCAGTTTGCTGAATTCCAAAGAGCAAAAAAGTTTGCCCTTCAAACATATCCTTATGAAACAAAGATAAAAATTAATCAGAGGCTGCATCACACTAATGAGGAAAGGGCATTGGACTCCACTAGAACACAGATTCTCAGCTCGGGGGGAGGGCAGGATTGGCTAACAGCTGTCAGGAGACCACAGCCATCCCACCATGACCATGTTACAAGGTGGGTTCAGGCTAAAGGCGATTTTGATATGGAAGAGGGGTACCTGATATGGAAATGAATAAGTACCATTGCACCAGAGGCACAGAAATCATCCCTCACCCCCCCCCCAATTTTCTTTCAAACACTGTTAACACAGATATTTGCAATAGGCAATTGCATTGCTCCTTGCCAGCCAAGGAAGTTCAATCATTCAGGAAAAAACAGACTACTTAGAAAAGGGATGTCAGTGTTTTTAAATAACCTCTTTTTAAAAAGTTTTTTGGGACCTAGTTATTGATTTATTGTAGTTTTTTGCTTTTGGCAGTTGGTATCAAAAAGCTTGCATAGATATTGTTAATGGTAGGAAACACAGACATATGCCAGAGAATATTAAGTATGTGACAAGAGTAGGTGCTAAGACTCACCAGGTCTCATACAGATGAGGCAGGGATACTACCAAGAGCACAATTTGACCCACTGGCTGTTCAGCTTATCTATGATGTGTTATTTAACCGGAGTGAGAAATGTCTGGTACTTGTATAAATAAGACATTTTCTCTTGTAAATTATCACAACCTAAGATTCTGTATTTTGCTTTCCCGCTGAATGACTTACTGGAGCTTATTAGCATCTCCATAGAGTTACTTTAGAAGTATAGCTTTAATTTTCCAGTGTGAATGTTTTCAGTGCAATCAGGTCCCTGAATTAGGAGGCCCTCACACTTATACCTTATCTCTGGAATTACAGGGCCAAAGACCAGGTGAGCAAGGGTTGCCTCAGAGTGCAGATTGAGTCAGTCAGGCACAGTGAAGGTGAGAGCTGCCAGAGGCTAGCAGTACTGTGGAGGGAAGCTATAGTTGGTTCCTGGGAGAAGCCTGAAGGCAGGGGAGCAGCAGAGGGAATTGTGTGCTGACATCTAAGCTGGAAAGCCGAAGCCAAGGCCTGAAGGTGAGGGAGCAGTGGAGGGGTTTACCTGCTGATGTCTCCATGCTGGAGAGTTGGACCAGGGAAACTGTGAGAGGGCCAGGAGGAGTGAGAGATGCTCCCTGGTGAGGATGATCTCCCAGCAGAGAGACTGTGGGGCTGGAGTGGCAGTCCTGGCAGAGGGACAGAAAAGGACCAACATGGAACCTTGGTGTGGCAAAAGACACTGGCGTATGGGATGGAAGGACTCCCAACCATGAGGTGTGCCTGCTGGGATGACTGAGGTTTTAAAGACTATATCCACTGGGTGTGGGAAACGGACTGTGTTTCAGACTTTTCGCTGGGGATTAATTGATGTATGTTTTGGTATTAAACTCAGGCCCAAGGAGAAGCATTATTATGGCAAAAGAGCTGTCATGCAGTTACTGGGGTCTTTGATAGGGAAAGCTTAAGGCAGACATGCTGGTTTTGCTGCAGGAGGAGCCACCCTATGACAACATCAATATTCTGTAAGGTTACTGAATGCTGGGATACTAATTCACATGGCACCCTCATGCAACAGTGATGCACTGACGGTGCAGTTTGTAGGTAGTGGGGACCAACAAATGATTTCAGTGGGACTATTAGTGGTGTAGGTTGCTGCTCAGAGTATGTAAAAATATCAAAATCTGGTCCATAGAAACACAGGTATGCGTGGAGTTTTACAAGCAGATAAAAAGATAGGGCCCTTAGCCCTTGGTGCTCCCAACTTAATGCTTCAATAGGAGTCTTTGATGATGAACTGTAGGATCAGGCTCAAAGTTTGAAGCTTGGAAATTTTATACTGTATCCTTTTCTAAAACAGGGGGGAGGGCGGGAAATCCAGATTCCCCCAGCCTGTTTTCAAAAACTACCTGGTCAAAGAAATACATTCTTCTCTAATTCTCTTGATACCTCTGACTTAGTTTTTGGAGATCTGAGATTTTAATCCCCCTTGGTATTTTCAATAGCAGCAATGTGGCACACCTCTCTCCTGCTGATGAAGGCTAAGATGCAATTTGGCTTGTCATGTCACTCCAAGAATGGTCCTAGTGTCTCACAGAGTTCTCTCTGTATTGTTGGTTATACAGTATGTGAATTCAGTGCTGTTCAAGATCCCTGCCAGCATCTAAAAGTCTCCTGAGTAGGATCAAATACACATTTTACTTCATTAATATCAAGCTCTCGGAGTTCTGTAGCAGTTTCTTCTTATACAAATTCAAATTAGTAATATAATACAGAGAAACCAATAGAAAATTTGTTTTTGAAAATGTAATTTAACATTTCTATTATAGCTAATCACTGAAAAGCAACAATCTGACTTCAAAGTACATAATTAAAAACTAAATGCAGGACAGCGATGTTATCTGTACTGAACTGGTAAGATTGAAGTCTAAAATGGCTATTCAGTTATTTCTATCCAATAACAGATTCCAGGCCAGTAACAGATATCCACACTGCATTTCAAACTGTGGCCACAGTGAGCCTTTTCCTTGTAATATAGCTAGCTGATAGGTGCTTTTAAAACTACTTACATGTAGATATAGGTTAGAGGTAGGTTGGGAGATGAGGGACAGGATCAGAACTGCCCTGGGCAGGAGAACCTGAGTTACACAGTAAGGGAAAGAGGTGAGAATGAGAGAAAAGAGATTTGCTTTTAAATCTGTGCAATATTTAAGGGATCTATTTTCAGGCACTGGACAGTATCTGTTTTAGGTACTTATATGGCTCCCTAACTGCAGTGCCTGAACACGTCACAATTTGTACCATATTTATCTATCACAATGCCCAGTGATGGACTGCTGAACTGTATCATACTGTTCAGCCACTAGGTGGTGCTGTGTATACAATACCTTAGAATCTCAGAGCGTTAAAGGATTTTATTTTTATGATTATGGTATGGCAACTTCCACCTTCTCATGTTCTCTGTATGTGTATATATATCTTCTTTCTATATGTTCCATTCTATGCATCTGGTGAAGTGGGCTGTAGCCCACGAAAGCTTATGCTCAAATAAATTGGTTAATCTCTAAGGTGCCATAAGTACTCATGTTCTTTTTGCAGATACAGATTAACATGACTGCTACTTTGAAACCTGTCACAGCTGGTGTAGATAAGCAAGCTCTGTAGCCAGTCCATATCTGGTAAAGAAGTACATGACACACCCCTGTGAGATAAGGAAGCATTATCCCTATTTTACACATGAGGAACTGAAGGTCTAAGTGACTCACCCAGGTCACACAGGAAGACCATGGCACAACAGGGACTTATACTGAGGTCTCCCAAATCCCAGGCTAGAGACCTAACCACTGGACCATCCTGTGGATCACAACGCAATAACTGACCTTTGTGATTGGTTCAATGCCCAAGTGAAACCAAGACAGCCGATAAACACAAAAAATACATACTGTGCACAAAGTCCAGGGCCAAAAACATTAATTGTTGTTGTTATTTTTACTGTTGGACAATAACAAGTTGGTGGCTTCAGTCAAATCCTAGTGGACAATTGTTCCTGTGACAAAACTCTTTATCGCCACTGGCATCCTTTGAGCCACTAATGGCCAGCTCTTAAATCCTAGAGGTACCTTGTCAAGAATAAACTTCAGGCATATTGGCAGGGTTGCGTGCCACTATGCCATATTGTACCACTGCCAATATTGGACTTCTTCTGTTGATAGACTACTTCAGCCTCTAGGATTAACAACTGGGCGACATTCATATATGTACATGTATTTAACAGTCTGTGAACTGTGAGTGCATTTGAATATTTATTCTAGTTTCCCTTACACTGTTTCTATGCTTTCTATGGTAGCTTGACATTAGTACAACAGGTGAAAAGTATAAAAGCCCTGTAATTATTATATGCCCTTTATCTAGTACAAAATAGGAGCAAATATACTTCATAGACCAACACTTCCCCCCCCCCCCCCCAGAAAAACGATGTTCCAGTCTCTTAAAATGGAGAAATGTGAGGATTTAGTTTCAAATCGTTACAGGATCATTTACAAGAATATGTAAAAAATCACCTAGTTAACACAAAAAGCCACAGCAAAATAGCCCTTACACATCCTGGAGAGATTTTTTTAGCTACCAGAAGTGTGCATATTCAAATACCTTAGTTTCTGAAGCCGACAGTGTAAATGATTGAATATGATATTTTCCTCAAAAAAATAAATAAAAACCAGAACTGCACAGATTGAGAGAGATCTGAAATTTTATAGCAGTACTCTGAACTGACTGGCATGTACATACAGACCTGCTGCATTTACTGAGCTATGCATAGCTCAGAATCTTTGAAAATTTAAAGAAGGTGTTTTTATTATGATTCATAATCCGATGTCGTCTTTTTCGCTTGAACCCTCCAGCTGCAAGTTGTTTTAGCAAAGAGTGGATGATTGTCAGAGAGTTGCCTTTGTAATTTTTGTTACTAGATGCTGAGATCTGTATTGTGTTTCATTTCTGTACCCAGGGTTTATTATAATTACTTTAGTGGGACATGCTTGGAATATATAATTAAACTGTTTCCATTTACATCCACATCAGTCTGAGTTTATTTTGCACTGTGCATTTCTCCCTCGCTCACTGGTACACATCTGAAGATTTCATTTGGATAGGTATAACTAGTTTAAGTCTTTTGCTTGTCTGACAGCTCTAGAAAATGTATGAATATAGTAGCATGCATGTGATTTAGAGTGGAAAAGACCCACCATTATTCTGGAACCCAGTATTGTGATTTTAACACAGTGATCCTTGATTTTCATTAGTTATTAATACCAGTGTTACCACAAGCATTCAAAAATCATGAGCCAGTGCCCCCCAAATCATGAGATTTTAAATAATAATAATAAATGTGTGGTTAAGATGAACATCAAATATCAAGAGACTCGCAATAAAATTGCAAGTTGCCAACATTGTGAGGTTTCTTTTTAATAACAATAAGGCTTTGTTTACAGAGCACCATCTGCAACGCAATGCACCAACCTAAGCATTAGATCAACCCTTTTTTGTCGCACTGAACCAAGGAAAAAAAACCTTCCAGTCACGCAATAGGGATGCCATTTCAGATTTTGGTAATGGAGGCAACTTTAACTGTGGTTCCAGGGGCTACTTAGGCACTTGAAAACTTGATCTCTTTATTGACCAGTTCAGCTAATTTAGATCCCATCATTTTGTATGTATAGGGATATATTTTGCCATATGCATTACTTTGTATTTATCAATATTGAATTTCATCTGCCATTGTGTTGCCCAGTCACCCAATTTTGTGAGATCCCTTTGTAACTTTTAACAGTCTTCTTTGGACTTTACTATCTACAGTAGTTTTGTATCATCTGCAAATTTTGCCACCTCACTGCATACCCCTTTTTCCAGATCATTTATGAATATGTTGAACAGTACTGGTCCCAGTACAGACCCCTGAGGGACACCACTATTTACCTCTCTCCATTCTCACCATTTATTCCTGCACTTTGTTTCGTATCTTTTAACTGAAGTGCCTGGCAATGCTTTCAGGATCATCTAAGGATCCGATCCTTAATTTACAAGGTGACAAGCCCTTTTGTTATCTTAATCAACCTGCCTCGATATATAAATAAACTGCTCCCAGCTTCTGAACTCATCACATATCACACTCAAGCTGTGTTGCAGTTAAGAACTCTGTCTGGGGCTAGGGTGAGTAGATGTCTCCTACGAAACGCGGTGGGGCTATAGCCTCCCCCCAAATGTCCTCCTAAATGGTGCTGCTGCCTTGCAACCTCCTCCACCAAAAAGAGAAGGAATTAAAAGCCTTCCTCTTCTCCTGTAGGCTGTCTAGACTACTTAGAAATCCGAAAGCACTGGATACAGTATCCATGTAATCAGAGCAGAGAGCATCTACTGCAGAGATTGTCAGGGGAAGAGGGAGTTCCATATAACCTTGCCCATCATTATGCCAAAGGCCGTGAATTTGCCACTCTCCTCTAATAGTTGGACTTAACATAAAATGTTACTATGAGTGGTGTAACCTGAAAACAAGACACTGAAATGAGGCAATGAGATGTGATTACTGCACATGAGCAGGCTGACACATTCACGCAGGCTGCTCTAGAGTGCTGAGAAATTCCGTGCCTTCATTTTGCAACTCACAAATTTAACTGTGGACCGTTTCAACAAAATGGGTATTTTTGCATTGAAAATGAGCAAAAATTATGAATTTCTGCATGAGCCTGAGCCCTGATGGTAGGCTACAAAGCTTCTAACTCAGGTTTCACTGGGTGATTATACAGTATCCCACTACCCTTCTGGGGAGTTGTGTGTGTGGAGTTTATATTTAACCGATTCAAAGTTGAATTAGCTATCTCTGCCTGCTCACACAGTTTCACTGACATAACTGAATTAAGCTCTTAGTAAACTCAGTTATTTTTTTCAAATTCACTCCTGGTCTCTTCACAAACAATAACAAGTTACATATTTGCTGTCTATTATATGTACTGCACAATAAGAATTCAAAAGCAGCCGTATTACTTCTTGAGCTCAAGGTGAATCTTCATTAGCAGTCTGTATGATAGTAGAAGTGCCGATATTGTTTTTGGCCTCCAGACACTATAGGGAAGGGACCTGTAAATGCTGTTACTAAAGAAGATTAGAAGCTGTGTGAAAATATTCACACCCCAAAGCCAAACACACTAAACTCTTGGCTTTTCACTGTTCTGTTTAGGTAGAGACATTTCTGGCATTTTTAGAGAAAAGCAGCTTTGGCATCAAAAAACTGCTTTGCCAAACTAGATCCGATTCCTGCCTGCTAGAAAATGATGCAAGGTTGTGCATTGCAGGTGTTACAGCTGCAGCTTCAATAAACTAAACAAGCTATCCAGTTAAAACAAAGCATATTCAGTCTGCCATAACAGAGGCTAACAGGAACTGTAGTGGATTGCATTTCTAAATTCCTTCTAGGGGTAGGAATGGGTATGATGAGTATTAAAACAGACATGCATTCTTAAAGTTTCCACACCCACTGTTTCTACCAAATAAATCAAAGTCTTTATTATTAGTAGTACTTGTGCCGAGGGGGCCCAATCAATGATCACGGCCATTTTGCGCTAGATACAGTCTAGACAAATAAAGAGGAGAGTCCCTGCTCCAGAGATCTCACAAATTAGAATTATGATGGAGTATGCCAGTGGTTCTCAAACCGTGGTCAGGACCCCAAAGTGGGTTGCAACCCTGTTTTAATGGGGTCGCCAGGGCTGGCGTTAGACTTGCTGGGGCCTGGGGCTAAAGCCAAAGTCAGAGCCCCAGCACCCAGGGCTGAAGCCGAAACCTGAGGCCTTCAGCCCTGGGTGGCGAGACTGAGGTTACAACTCCCCTGCCCAAAGCTGAAGCCCTCAAGCTTTGGCTTTGCCTTCTCGCACCCAGGTGGCGGGGCACAGACTTTGGATTTGGCCCCCCTGCCCGGGGCAGAGGGGCTCAGGCTTTGGTCCCCCTGCCTGGGGTCATGTAGTAGTTTTTGTTGTTAGAAGAGGATCATGATGCAATGAAGTTTGAGAAACCTGGGGTATGCTGATGGCAGAGGTTGAACTAGGGATCTCCAGAGCTGAAGGAGTAAGTTTCTACAGCTTGAGCTAAACAGCCAGGCTGAGAGCTCTAACAGACCCGTATCCTCTGTGGATTGGGCACATGGGGGACACGTAACACTTCCTGACTAGTGCATTACAATGACAAGACACAATAGGCAGATGAAACAGGCTTATGGATAGGTGACTTGCGTGGAGGGAAATAAGAGCAAAATGAGCATGTTTTGCATAAATTAGCATTAGCCTCAGCTTGCCACCTGCCCACCCATTGGCAAATGGCAGTGTTCAGTAAGCATCAGGGCAGCTGCCAGTTTTAAGGAGGAATTTAGAGGAGGACAAAGTAGCTTGGTGAAAGTAGCATTGCCAATCTTAAGAACAGAAAAGTCAACAGTAAGAATCCAAAAATACAATGCGAGTGGTGTAAAAATCATAAGATTCTGAAAAATAATAAACCTAATTTTTTGTCTGAATTCTAATTTGAGTCTTTAGAAGGAAGCCGCCCTCCTCCCAAAAGTTGCAAATTCAAAATTGGAGGTACAGAAAAGGCATGCACAAAATGTAAGCTCTTCCCCACAGCTCCTCAGGGCGTGTCTAGACTTCAGAAAAATCCACAGCAGTGAGTCTCAGAACCCAGGTCAACCGACTCAGGCTCACAGGGCTCATGCTATGGGGCTAAAAATAGCAGTGTAGATGTTCTTGCTCAGGCTGGATCCTGGACTCCGAGATCCTCTGACCTCACCAGGTTTTATTCTAACCCTGGCCGCAGCCCAAGCAGCAATGTCTGCACTATTTTTAGAACCATAGCAGGAGCCCTGCCAGCCTGAGTCATTTGCCCTAGACTCAGACTCGCTGCCATAGAGGTTTTTTGCAGCGTAGATGTACCCTCAGAGAGGCACTCCCCTTACCCATTCCTAACCAGTAGAATGGGGAAGCTGCCATGCAAGGGTGGCTCCAGGCACCAGCGCAGCAATCGCGTGCCTGGGGCGGGAAGCTGTGGGGGGCGGCCTGCTGGTCGCTGTGAGGGCGGCAGGCAGGTGGCTTTCGGCGGCGCGCCTGTGGGAAGTCCGCCGGTCCTGCGGTTTCGGTGGCGAGAACGCCGATGGCGTGGCACCGGCGGACCTCCCACAGGCATGCTGCCGAATCCACATGACCAGTGGACCGCCTGCAGGCGTGCCGCCAAAGCTGCCTACCTGCCGAGCTTGGGGCAGCAAAAACCATAGAGCCGCCCCTGGTTGCCATCCCTTTTCTTCTCTATCCTCCCCCACTTTCCTTCTTCTGACTCCTTCCCCATCCTCTCTCAGACACTGTCCTCTGGGACTTTTTGAGGCTCTAACACAACACAAAGACTTATTTCTCCAGGATATTCTATAAGATGTATATCTTTAGCTGAACCCAGGAGCAAACCCTACTGTAAAATGGAATGAGCAACACAAAATATACCAAAGCATTTTCTGTGCTAAAAGAAATAAGTTTAGACCCCTCAAACATTCATACATGGAAGAGAAAATATGTATAAAAAAGGATTTTACTGGTTTTCTTTAAAGGAACACATGTCCACATTTACGCCTCTCTAATTATTGTAAATGGTGCTGTGAATGAACTGTGGCACTAATTGATACATCTGTAGTATCTCTGCTTGTGTTATGGTTATATTAATTGAATTAACTCTCTCTATGAGCAGGGGGGTTATAGAATGTACCTTAATGTCATTCCAATCTGACTATCCTCTGTTTTGCTGGGAGATTAAAAATAAACCTCTCATTTATGTGGGACCCTAAAATATTTTTGTTTTCTCTTGCAAAGTCAGCCAGACACACCCAGAACATCTTTCTCCACTACTTTGCACCTTGTGGAGTCAACTACACCTGTGCAAATTAAATCAGAAGGAAGTGGAAACACTAGCAAGTCAGAAAGGTAGCACTTTGCACTAGCTTTGCAGAGATAAATTGCTCCACAAGGTGCAGGCAATGGGAAATCAGGCCTATAATTGTTATAAATGAAAGTGGAGGAAACACCTTCCCTTCCCTATGGGATCTACCCAACTTCAAACACCTTCTCCCTCTCGCACACAGAAAAGCATTTTAAAGTTGGCCAGAAGTTGGCAGAAAATGAATCCAGCACCTGTTCTGAGGCAGCAGCTGGTGATGGCAGGCAGTGGGGATCTTGTGTTTTAGCACCAGGACCGCATAGCAGTCCTCACTGCCCCTTAATCAAACAAATACAGGCCTTCCGGGGCAGAAAAATATTAAATACTTTGTTTAGTAGAAGTATCCATAACTACAACATTTTGGTTGAAATTAATGGGTCAAATCATTCACCAAAAGCCTGACCCATGCTTGTACACTATACCTCATGGTTACATGCAAGTGAAAATGATGAATGCTAGATGAAAATCCTCCTTACCTGCTAACTTCTCTGTACCGCTTACACAGGGTATTAAGGCCAAAGATTGAATCCTGCACTCCTGGGTGTCATGTCCAATCCGCCGGCCCATCTCCAGCCTAACTCCAACAACTCTCTCGATGCTGGCCTATGCCAGAACAGCCGTCTTCTTCAAGCTACAAAAGTCGCATGGCTCCCCTGCACAGTCACTCCCGAGTCCAGCAGCTTCTTCAAATCAGACATACAGTGGGGCATACATGGTGGGAAGAGCCTTTCAAGAACAAAGCACTCTGAGGGTGAATTTCATCCTCAGGGACAGTTCAGCCTTTAGTTAAAGTGTGTATTAGTAAATGTAGTTCCTCCTTCACAGAGCACTCAATTCTTCCCTGGTGTAACAACGCTGACTTCGGTGGAATAACAAAGGGAATGAATTTGGCCAATTTACTTTATTTCCGAGGTATTCAGAGACAAGTGCTCTTTGGACATGTGAAGACATAAACCCTATGAAACACCAGTGAAGTCTGAGCCAGACAGGCCAAGGGGAAGAGTCACTAAATGGTTAACGTAGATGGACATTCTAATCCCATTAAATCCTTTCCCTTAAATCCAATGGGAAAGGCAGAGAAGGAAGCCAACCAGAGCTACATGCTGCAAAATGATTTCCCCCACTGTTCCCTGGTCTTATGGAAAACGATTAAATCCACTTTGTAATGGAGTTTTCAATAAAAACATATTTCTTAAAAGATTTGATGGGATCCTGACTGATCATTTTCATTCTTTAACTCCCTGAATTAAAGCCTGGCTGTAGTGTCATTGAATACTTGTACCCTGTGGCATGGGTATTAACCTTTGATTAGCCTGATCCATGTCATATTACTTGGGATGGGCCACTGGTCTCCTACCAGTACTCCTGTGTCACACATTTCTTACACTCATGATTCTCACGTTGCTGTAATGTGATAAAGTTAATGGGAGTTGTGCCCAGTTGCACCAGGGCTGGACTGGACCCTGCATGTCTAATTCAATGTAGTGGGACAAAATGATTCAGGCTGTGATGCTGGCAGGCCAGATGCCAGCTCTTGCCCAGGCTGCAGCCATTAGCTAATAATTGACAATCTCATAGCAGGAGACCAGACCAGTTCACCTGTATGTTAGTTTTGCTCAAAATCAGTATTAGTTTGATAAGAATGTATTTAGTGCTTACACTTTATGAAATGCTTGTAAATTACTGCATGTATTAATCTCACTTGTAATGTTGGTGTTCCATGATATAAGAAAATATGTAAGTTTTACTTTATAACTTTGAAAATGTTTGCTCTGAACTTGTGAACCCAGGCACCAGAATCATTCCCCCCTCCACCTCCGGACTATCAAAGGCCATCAAGGAACATTGCAATACAAAGGATTGGTTAATGGCCCTATCACACCTAGGAAATGCTATGTGCAAGGAAGCTCGTCCTATGGACTTGAAAGTTGAATGAAGGAAATAAAACAAAATCACAGGAAAATTTTCCATTTCTTTGCTGTTTGAACCCCGAGTCACCAACCTAAAGCCAGAGAACCCCAGGGGCTGCCTCCTGGGTCTCCCCTGAAAGACACTTTGAATTGACAAATCACTACAATCTTGTCACCCTTAGGATTTAGGTTACAACTCATTTGTGCATATGTTTGCTTGCTTTTTTTTTTTTTCTTACTTAATAAGGCTTAGATAATCAGGCCGTGGCTACTCTCGAAACTTCAAAGCGCTGCCGTGGGAGCACTCCCACTGCAGCGCTTTGAAGTGCAAGTGTGGTCACGTGCCAGCAGCGCTGGGAGAGAGCTCTCCCACCTCCCCGAGGGGATTAGCTTACAGCGCTGGGAGCGCGGCTCCCAATGCTGGGGCACTGTTTACACTGGCGCTTTACAGCGCTGTAACTTGCTGCGCTCAGGGGGGTATTTTTTCAAACCCCTGAGTGAGAAAGTTGCAGCGCTGTAAAGCACCAGGGTAGCCATCACCTCAGAGGATTGGCTACAAGTATCATCTTCCATGTAAGACCTAGGATACCAATTGATCTGGGGTAAGTGACTTGTCTCTTGGCACTGGAAGCAACCTAAACGTGGTGTGATTTTTTTTATGTAAATGGCCATTTATCACTAAGGGTATGTCGTCACTACCAACGTTAAAGCGTTGCTACGGCAGCACTTTAACGTGGCTGTGTAAAAAAACCATTCCCCACGAGGGGAGTAGCTACCAGCACTGGGAGCGCGGCTCCCAGCGCTGGTGCACTGTCTACACTACCACTTTACAGCGCTGAAACTTGCATCACTCAGGAGGGTGTTTTTTCACACCCCTGAGCAAGAAAGTTTCAGCGCTGTAAAGTGGTAAGACTGTTATAGGTCTGGAGTTCATATTTGTTACTGGCTTGGTGATATCTACTTATAGAACACACCACCAGTTTGGGGTATATGCCCTGAGGAGGCACTCACAGTCATGAGCCAATTCAGACAGCATGACACAAACTACCTACCTTATGTAGTTACATGGTCCCTATCACTGTACTCGGAGTGCCTTACAATGTTTAATGTATTTGTCTTCACACCCTTATAAGGAAGGGGATTTTACAAATGGGGAAGTGAGGCAAAGAGAGGCTAAATGACTCCCCCGGTGTCATACAGGAAGCCTGTGATAAGAGCAGGAACTTAAACTCAGGTCCTCCAAGTCCTAGGCTAGTGCCCTAACCAACAGACCATCCGTCCTTTACTATGCACACAATTTACTTGGGGATAATGGTGCCCACATCATTCCAGAGCCATCTGCTTGAGTTGAGGTAATCAGGGCCCACAAAGAGCATTTTCTGCTTGGAGTGCAGGTGGTGATAGGAGCCCCCTCACTGCACGCACACACATACAGTCCTCTGCTTAGGTTCGGGTTGGCAGTGACACCCCCCATGTCCTCTGTTTGAGTGGGATGATGGTGGCACTGGGGCCACCATCTTTCTTGACTAGACTCCAGCCCACCTCTGGGAGTGGTACAGAGCCAGGGCAGGCAGGGAGCCTGCCTGAGCCCTGCAGCGCCGCCGGACTTTCAGCGCCAAAAATCTCCCGGTTTGGCTTCAGCAATAGGGTGGCCAACTTTCTCATTGCAGAAAATGGAACACCCTTGCCCTGCCCCCTGCCTCGCCCCTTCCCTGCCCCTGCTCAGAGGCCCCAACCCTGCTCACTCCATCCCCCCTCCCTCCGTCGCTTGCTCTCCCCGACCCTCGCTCACGCTCTCATTTTCACTGGCTGGGGCAGGGGCATAGATGGAGGGTATGATAGGCTGACCCATGGTTGCGGGGTTTGGTGGGGGAAGTTTTTGCTTTATGATGTCCCATGCAGTTCCCAGAGTGGCTGATAGGGTTGCCAACCCTCCCAGTTTTGCTAGGAGTCTCTTGGAATCATGCCCTATCTCCCGTAGGGCACCAGCCATGATTTCTTTTGAACTCACACTCAGGAGTCTGAACACTGGAAGAATACTAGGATAACTATCGTGTGTGTGTGTGTGTGTGTATGTAGATTCAATCTTCTCCTCTAACTTTTGAGGTAATCAAGAGACTTATGGCCATTTTTAAAAGGTATTTGGGCACCTAATTCCAGTGGGAATTAATGCCTACATACCTTTAAAAACTAGGCCCTTGCTGTTGTGTGCTGGAAGTCTGGATTCTTCCTGAGTAAGATGCCTTAGCCCAATTTTAGAACCAGAAAACCATACACCACTGCTGTCCTTATTTAGGAGGGACAGGCCTTATTTTTTAGCTACTTATTTAATAATTTTCTCCAGTGGTTAAAGTAGATTGAAAAATGAGGTGGCGAACTCTTCTGGCACCAGCCAAGCAAGAAGGGCAATTCTAGAGAGAACTTCTTACCCCAGCCCGGGAGAACTCTCCCTCTGCTAAAAGCTGTACCCTGCCTGCTTTCCCTTACTTTAACCTCTTATCCTCTCACTCCCTCTCTCTTTCCAGTGTATTTCATCAGAGAAAACAGGCATCATAATATTTCCCCTCCAAATGCACCTATTTATTAGATTTCAGATCTTGACAGGTCCGTGAAACACTAACTCCAGTAGGAGCACTTTAAAAATTGCAGATTTGAAGTAGTTTCTGCTTGTACCATAGTTTCTGGTTAAATAATCTTGTCTTTCCATGCTGCATCCTGCTGACACTGAACAGGTATTTTTGAACAGAGTGATTCTTCCTGGAGGTGACATACTTAAAAATGCTGACTTAGCAATTCATCAGACAGGCAGCCTAACGGCTCAGGAAAGCTGCCTTCAAACTGCATCTGCAATAAAAGGGATGAGCCAGAAGTCAGGGCAGGATAAGTCTACAGCTGCTGTAAAGAAAGCTTTGTCAAACTGTGAATAGCCACGCAAGAATATATTTTCAAATATTGATTTTTATTTTTTCAAAATCAAAAATTTGATCCTTGACTTTGATCTTGTTGTCATCTTTATATATTTAAGCATCCCAGGAAGAGGGGGTGGGGGAAAATACATGTTGGGGGGGGGGGGGGGGTTGTGAATTTGTGTGCAGAAATGTATCATTTTTTATGGCTGAATCAATACTTCCTGACTATAAAAGCTCCCTTTATCTTTTGCAGAAAATGTAAAGTGAGAAGGAATTATTCTGTTTTGCTTTTCAGAAACCCACGAAATCCTGATATTTTGTTGGCAATGGTAAATATAGATATTTGCACATCTCTGCCCATTAATTTTCTGTTTGGGCATTTTCTCTGGCTTGGCATTTCTGCTTTGATTGATTTCCTTAATTTTGTTTGAGGATTTTTCTAAATGACAGATTATCAGCAAAAGAGGATTTGAGTGGTATGCTCCGTAATTCACAGGCCAAATACTGCTCTATACCTCCAGCCAGTAGATTATTTCTACAATTCAACTCCTGAGAAGAGCTGTATCATTAGTACCATAAATGTACTTTTGTTGACATTGGGTGTAGTCCTGTTCACACTGAAGTGAATGGGAGTTTTGCCATGAACCTCAGCAGGAACTGCAGAACGCCAATTGGTACAACATTCCTGTTTTTTTGCACACTGAATATTTCTTCAATATAAATAGTGAATATTCCATACAATAGTATTATATAGTGCTGTGTAAATTAATACTATAACAACATATTTCAAGCCTCCTGTTTGAGTTTCATCTTCCATTGTCCAGCAGATGGCACCATGTCTGTTTTTCTAAGGTCAGCATGCTCCCTGAAATGAACCCCTAAAATAGAAACAGGTGTTTTGAGGACAACAGTGCTATAATTTGCTCATTTTTCTTTGAACTTCCTTCCTGTTGGTCACATTTAACATATTTCCTATAATTCCTTTCCTTCTTCAACACAACATCCCTCTCTCATCTCCTTGCTGCCTGCCTTTTTAAAATGCATATCTCATTCTTCGAGATAGGCATAAGGATATCACTCATGCTTAACAATAGTGACTGGAGTGGGGGGAAAGAAAAGCATATGCTGTATGGCATAGCAGAAATTCCTAGTCTTCCTATGTTCAAGCCACACCTCTAACCTGATATAACGCTGTCCTCGGGAGCCAAGAACTCTTAACCCGTTATAGGTGAAACTGCGTTACTGTATATCGAACTTGCTTTGATCTGCCGGATCACGCAGCCCCGCCCCCCTGGAGTGCTGCTTTACCGCGTTATATCCAAGTTCGTGTTATATCAGGTCGCGTTATATCAGGGTAGAGGTGTATTTCTGCACAGGGAGCTGGAAACTGCTTTTTCTCCCAGTTCTTCCTTTAAGAAGACAGTTATTCCCCTCCTGGCAAAAGAAGCCAGAGATTGGGGCCTTGAACCACTTAATCCCTAAAGATCTGCACTCAGGGTAGCAGCAGAATCACTTCATCATCTGAATGGAGTTCATATGCCTCCAGGCTTCATGGCACATCTCCAGTTCCCTGGCAGTGGGCTACTGTGCTGCTAGCAACTTCTCTGTTAAATGCTGCCCTCGTGCCTTCCTGTAGGGGATTTCCGCAACAGTGACCATTTACCTGCTACAGTCTCACAGACTTCATAGAATCATAAAAGATTAGAGTTGGAAGAGACCTCAGGAGGTCATCTAGTCCAATCCCCTGCTCAAAGCAGGACCAACCCCAACTAAATCATCCCAGCCAGGGCTTTGTCAAGCCAGGCCTTAAAAACCACTGAGGATGGAGATTCCACCACCTCCCTAGGTAACCCATTCCAGTGCTTCACCACCCTCCCAGTGAAATAGTTTTATAGGGTATATCCAAGCTACACCTTCCCTACTGAAACTTGAGACCATTGCTCCTTGTTCTGTCATCTGCCACCACTGAGAACAGCCTAGCTCCATCCTCTTTGGAATCCCCCCCCTTTCAGGTAGTTGAAGGCTGCTATCAAATCCCCTCTTACTCTTCTCTTCTGCAGACTAAATAAGCCCAGTCCCCTCAGCCTCTCCTCATCAGTCATGTGTCCTAGCCCCCTAATCGTTTTCGTTGCCCTCCGTTGGACTCTCTCCAATTTGTGCACATCATTTCTGTAGTGGGGTGGCTCAAAACTGGATGCAGTATTCCAGATGTTGCCTCACCAGTGCCGAATAGAGGGGAATAATCACTTCCCTTTGTCTGCTGGCAACGCTCCTACTAATGCAGCCCAATATGCCATTAGCCTTCTTGGCAACAAGGGCACACTGTTGACTCATATCCAGCTTCTCGTCCACTGTAATCCCCAGGTCCTTTTCTGCAGAACTGCTGCTTAGCCAGTTGGTCACCAGCCTGTCCTCAGGGTGGGGAAGGAGACAATATCAGAGAGAGAGAGAGAGAGAGAGAGAGCCACATGCCCTGGCCAAACCCTTCCCACAGTTTGGTTTATCCAGCCATAGAGGGGCTTCTATAGTTTCCCCCTTCCTGCCCCTCTTCAGTCTGGATCCTCAGGGATTCAATATCCTCTGTCCAGTTTTAAAATAACTGCAAAATGTTTATTCAAGACAGATTGTTATACCAAGAAGAATTTGCTCTATGTTTACCAGGACCAAACAGTCCAGCAAAACGAGTGTTCAGAGCCATGAATAGTGTTTGGAGTTAAGAGCGAAGTCAAAGACTGTAGACACTATCAAAGATGCTCTTTGCTCAGAATGAATATTAATGACTCTTTGACCCAAGCCCAGACCCAGACTGTGCCTCGGTTTCTCTTTTTTGGCTACATAAATCAATCCCAAGTCAGATTTTACCTTAAATAACCCCCTGTTCATGGGGCACTTTATTAATTAATATCCAATAGACAGTCCCTGGCTTCAGTTTCCTCTTCACCAGAGTCTTAGTTTTCTCACCCCCTCTTGTCAGTAGATTCCCAGTAGCCCCTCTTGAATCCTAGATTCAGCTGCTCCACCCCCATCCACACTAGGGGTTCAATTTCTTGTTCTGCTTAGAGAGCTAACCTCTTAGATACTTGCTCCCTCCCTCTTTGTCAGCACACTCTTTGTCTTCCTGCTCCCTTCCCAAGAGCCAGGCTCAAACTGTAGGCCTCTTGGGTATAGAGGCAGATACTAGCTGTCTTCCTGGAGCTTACTGACAGGACCTTAGAGCTGCCAGTTTTGGTTGGATGTATTCCTGGAGGTTTCATCACATGACAATCTTTAATTCAAGATTAATCTTTAATTCCTGGAGACTTCAGGACAATCCTGGAGGGTTGGCAACCCTACAGGAGCTCCCCACTGTCTCCCTGCCCCAGAGACTCTGTCAGTTCTCTTGGGGCTCTTTCTGTCGTTCCTAAGCCCTCATTGGGTGTTTGTCCCCACCGAGGCCTATTCCCACCTCTTGTGGGTTCCTCCTGGCTGCAACAGCCAGAGAGCTTATTTGGCCAACTTCCTGTTCATACAGTCTCCTTCTAACCAGGCTGCTCCATTTCTAATTAGCTAAAGGGGCACCACCTGGAGCTCCTGATACTCCCAGAGATTCTCCACAGGGGTTTCAAGGGCCACTTAGGCCCCGATCCTTCCTGAAGTGCCATTAGCCCCATGACATACTTGTTCAGTGTTTCATGATAAACTCTTTCAGAACATTGTTACTAGAAAAAAAATCCTCCCTGCTACGAAAACAACACACATTTGTTACAAAGTGCACCTTTGTCCTTTGCAGGTGTAGCCCAAGATCCAGCGTGCTTCAGCAGCAGTCATGGGAACTACAAGTTGTGGACTACAAACTTCAGCATGTTGGGAGAACTTCCTGGTTTCTTTCCTCTGGTACAGGAAGGAAGTCTCAGCAATCACTGAAGCTGGGAGCATGTGGCAGGCGAGCAGAGAGGAGGCTGCTGGACTGTAATCCTGTTCTATGTTTCTTTACAGAATAAAACCTTGTTCCTGGTGGTTTGTCTGAGTGTGTCTGGTCTGAGGTGTGTACACACGGACACACAACGCAGAGCACCCGGAGGAGCCAAAGTTGTGTGTAAAATAATAAAAAAAAAAAGGTCACAAGGCAGACTTCCCCTATCTTGAACAACTTCATACTCGGCCAGTGAACAAGAGGGGGGCTACACATGGTTATTTTGTGCTTATGATGTCACCCCAAAAGTGGTCCTGATTTTTGATTTTGACAAACACAATCACCTTAGTGACAAACAAACAACAACAATAGTAGCTTGTATTTCTATAGCATTAGGGACTCTCTCAAAGTACTTTACAAACACGAATTAAGCAAGGTTGAAAACTCTCCCGCACAATAGGGAACTGTTGTTATAACCATAGACGGCCTGTTATTTATGGAATGCTCTCCTTGAATTAATTTGTAACCATTTCCTCCTTTGCGTAACCCTTGTGCCAAGTGGTTAATGGCAGCACAAAGAGCCTGGTTCAGTATATCTAAGGTCCCTTTTGACAAAATAACTAAACCGGCTTGAGCCCCCACCCAGAAATCCAGGAAAACTAAATGCACCTTGCTTAGGTGCCCTCAACAGATGGAAATCCCCCACTCCCAAGCATTCCGTGATTGTGTACAACCAAGGACATCTGCATTAGAGGAAAGGGAACACAGTCATAAACTTTGGAAAATACAGCAACAGAATATAGATACAAATGAAGAGTAAAATACTCACCCTGTTCCAGTAACTTTGGCAGGTGTCCAGCTAAATTCCTTCCTATCTGTTAGTGAGAATGTCCCACAGGTAACAGTCCCTTGGTGCACTACCTCACCTATCCACCAAACTCTCCTCAGTTTGGTTAGTCAGTAACAGTACTCCAAATGTCTGTTAGCAGCTTTGTTTCCAGTCCCAAGATTTGTCTGACCACACCTGGGGGCACCACTGTCTATCCCAGCATAATGATTTAACTTTATTAAGGTGCTGGCTAGGGCAGGGACCCACTGGAGTTGAGTCAGCTCCACTGCTGTCATCTCTTACCGCAAAGTCTTTAGTCTGTGTTGCATTTCACCACAACATCCCCAGGAGAGGCGCCAAGAGCATTTAGGACCCTTCAGTAGAGTCCTAACTATTTAGAAATGAATGCCACATCATCTCTGAGGTGCTCTGGAAGCCAACTACCTTCCAAATTCATATCTACTTAAGGTGAATCCCCAGGTATAACTAGAGGAACTGTGGGTAGACAGCTGTTCCCTTTTCACCAATGGAGGAAGTAGAGAGCTCTTTTCCCTCTGGAGTTTCTGGCCATAGGGCTTACATTAAGACCTGCTTCTGCTATGGCATCAACAAGAAATCAGCTGGTTGATGCTGTCTGGGATGTGTCACAGTTGGAAAGAGCTGATTTTATTTATGTATTAAAAGAAAGCCACTTGGATGATTCACAACCATCAATTTGTGCAATATGCGTAACCTTGTGATCTTACTATTGCTACCCTTTGTCCTCCCTTTGTCTATCTGAAGCAAAATGTAGAGATGATGTACATTCAATAACAAGAGTTTTTAAATCAGGTACATTACTTAAGAAAATAACTGTATTTGGGTTCCAGAGTGGTTTGGCTCAATTTTATGCTAAATTATAATCAGTTTTCCAATCAAGTTGCAATGTACCTGCTCCCCTCCAGCCAACCCCACATTCAAGCTATGCTTACATTACACCCCTTTTATTCATTCACTGTCTCACTGCCAATTTAAGGTGCTTCTGGAACTCATATAATCATTTACTAACAGATATATACACACACACTCACAAGCTAATCAGTCTGAAACTATCCAGCTGTGCACATATATGGATACATGTTCTTCTTGCTGTTCCTATCATTCTCTTGTTGCTATTCCTTCTGGTTGTTTGTTGCACCCACTTGTTGTGTCTTGCTTAACATAGTTTGTAATTTCTTCAGACCGAGAGGTGTCTTCTATTGTGCTTTTGTACCATCCCAAGAGCAATGGGGCTTGGTCTTGAAAAGCCCCACTTGGCGCTACTGCAAATAATGAATAATAATGAAGTAGTTTCTCCAAGGTAGTAAGAGTGAGCATTGCTCTGCCTTGGATTCTACTTGTCCCCAAACATTTCTGAGGTAATAGAAGATCTACCTTAAAATTGCTTGTGACATCCTTTAGGATTCTATTTTGGCTTCAATTTTTAGTTAGAGTATATATGCTGCCATGTGGGTAGCACCATCAAACAGTGCGAGCTGGGATAGGATTGCTAAACACATGACACTGAGCATATCTATCTTTTATAAATTGTCTATGCACAGGTCCATATAGGTGAACTAGGGGGTTGTCTAGAGTGCCAAGTTAAATGGGGTGCCAAATTCAAGGGAAAAAATCAAATAAAAAAAAAATGAAAAAATACAAAAAATACAAATAAAATAAAGAAGATGTCATTATTTCAATTCCTATGCACGTACGAAGGGAATATGAATTCTAATCCACTTCTCTACATTTCTGAGAATTTATTAATATGTCAAATCTTTTATTTACTGCAAAAATAAATAATATTTTAGCTAAAAAAGAATTCAATTTGCGACGTAGGGTCAAGATGACCCTCTCCGCAATTTTGATAAGCAATAACTCAGCCACAATGAAACACATCTGCCAGCAGCAAGAGTTGCAATGCTAGTGACACCTAACTCGAATATACATCAAGATCACATATTTGGAAATTCATGTAGAGCGGAGATATCGCGAGTTGATACATGTCAAACGGTCATTTTAACACACGTCGCAGGTAGATGGTTAAGAATTAAGTGAATACTGTGGAAAATTGTGTTTCTTGGTGTCAAAGCATAAAGAATAATGTCTTTCAGCATTATAGATCCAAAATGTGAGTATCTTTAAGCATTATTAAATCTTAGCGTTATTATCGGGCTGTATAATTATGAACTTTTCTTCGTTATAACTGGTTCACATGTAATAAATAAGGTCCATAAAAGAAAAGTAACAGTGTTAACGCTTAATAGACTATGAAAGTGATGTCGTCACACTCCAAGTGGGTAACGTGAGGAAGGGGATTACTTTCCAAACAACCAGTGTTGGGTTATAACGTTGAAAAAGGTCATTTTGTTTCCGTGTAAACGCTATAACTAACTGTTTTAATAGGCAAGTGAGTGTATGTTACTAATCATTGAACCTTTAAGCAGTGAAAAGACAGGTTGGGATGGCTGCAATGTGATTTAAATAGCCAACCATGTGGTGGGTGTGTCAGCCGTCCTTAATGCTATAATGCTTGCAGTTGGGAGCACAGTACATAACAATATTCAAATGTCCCATGGCAGAAAGAGGAAAAAGAAAACCCTCAGGAGCTGAGTATCGAAAACGAAAGGCTGAGAAGGAAAAGGACCAAGCAAAACAGTAGGGCTCCTTCCTGAAATATCTTCTCTTTAATCCAAATAAAGATGGAAGCAGTTCACAGCATCCAGATGAAGGAATTTTACTTGGAGAGGAGGTTGAGGTTAGCTCACATCCGGCTGGAAGCAGTTTGTAACATCAAGATGAAGGTATATTACTTCAAGATGAGGATAGCTCACATCCACAAAAAAGCAGATTGGAAACTCAAGATGATGGAAACTTACTTCTAGATGAAGGCAGCTCACAGCAGCAGACTGATATGGAAGTGGAGAAAATTTATTCACCTTCAGAGAGACATGCAGAAATTGAAGTAAATGAAGTAAAAGGAAGAAAGGATGAGGAAGTTACAAACAAGTTACAGTATGGGGACCTAGCTTCATAGCCCAGATGTGATGACAGTGTGCGGCAAATTCTTGTGGAACATGGACTCGAACAAGTTCATGAATTTCCCTTCCCTAAGGATGGAAATAAAAGAAAATTCTCTGCTCAGCATTACAAGAGGAAACTCATTAATGGGGAAGAAATTCATCGAAACTGGTTACAATATTTAGTGTCGAAGGACGCTGTGTTTTGCTTTTGCTACAAGTTGTTTAGAAATCAAGCAACTGGTACATCACTTACTGAAAATGGTTGGAAGGACTGGAAAAACATATCTTCAATTCTTTCTTCACATGAAAGAGTACAGAACATTTGGAATGTTTTCAAAATTGGAAAGAACTTGAATTACGATTGAAAAAAGGAAAAACTATCAACAAAGAAAATTTACGTGTGTGCAAGGAAAAAGAAGAATATTAGCAACAAATATTAGAGCATCTGATTGCTTTAGTGAGAGTTCTTGGTGGGCAAAATTTAGCATTCCGCAGTCACGGTAGAAATGAAAAATTATACACTCCAGGTAATGGAAATTTTTTAAAATGTGTTGAATACCTAGCTTTGTTTGATCCAGTCATGAAGGAGCATCTACATAAAATAACTGATCATGAAACACAGGTTCATTACTTAGGAAAAAATATGCAGAATGAACTGATTCAAATCCTAGCAAATGCCATTAAAAAGAAAATTGTAGAAGCTGCCAATTCTGCAAAATACTTTTCAATAATACTGAACCGTACACCAGATGTGAGTCATGTTGAACAAATGACGATGATCATTCGTTTTGTGGCTATGGAAAAGTCTGCAGATGAAGATAATGTTGACGTGCTCAGAAAAGAACATTTTTGGGGTTTCGTACCACTGAAGGAGACAACTGGGGCATTTATGACAAACTATTCTACAAGAGTTTGAAACAATGTCATTATCTGTTGAAAACTTACATGGCTAAGGCTATGATAATGGGAGTAATATGAAGTGTAAAGACAATGGTGTGCAAAGGAGAATGGTGGAAATCAATCCTAGGGTCTTTTTCGTTCCTTGCAGTGCGCATTCTCTGGATTTGGTTGTCAATGATGCTGCTAAATGCTGATTGGAGGCAAGCAGTTTCTTTGACCTGGTGCAACGTGTTTATGTGTTTTTCTCAGGCTCAATGCACCGTTGGGAGATTCTGACTCACCATGTGGATTCTCTAACTGTGAAACCACTTAGTCAGACAAGATGGGAAAGTCGCATTGATGTTTTGAAACCTCTTCACTATGAACTTGGAAACATTTATGATGCCCTAATTGAAATTTCTGATGATACTACATTTATTGGATCATCTGGCAATACGGCACGTTCAGATGCAGAAGCTCTTGCAAATGGCCTTTCCAAGTTCAAATTTGTGACTTCACTCATTTTGTGGTATAATATCCTTTTTGAGATTAACCTCACTAGTAAGCAGCTTCAGGAAAAGAACTAGAACATACATTCTGCTATTCAAAAACTGCAGCAAACTAAAAATACTATGGAGGAATTCAGAAGTGATGAATGGTTCGAAAGAACACTGGTAGATTCTCTCGAGCTTGCTGAAGAAACAGACTTTCTGACAGAATTTGAACCAGAATCAGTTCACATTCGGCAAAAGAAACAGCAGTTTTCATAGGAAGGACAAGAGACACCCATTCAGAACTCAAAACAAAAGTTCAAAGTGAATTTCTACTTCTCAGTCCTTGATACTGCTATTCACTTGGTAGACTAAAGATTTCAACAGATGCAGCAGCTAGAGTCAGTATTTGGCTTTTTTTATGATATCCACAGCTTGAAAAAGAAAACAGCAAAACAGAGAAGAGAATTTTGTATGACACTGGACTCGGCATTGACTCATGAAAATTCAAAAGAAATTGATGCTACAGATTTGTGTAGTGAGCTTCAGGCTTTTTCAAGATGACTTAAGAAACATTTCACTCCTGAAGAAATACTGAAGTTTGTTTGTGAAAATAGACTCTCAGACAGTTTTCCAAACATTTTTACAGCTCTACGCATTCTTTTAACTTTGCCAGTTTCCGTAGCTAGTGGGGAACGTAGCTTCTCAAAGTTAAAATAGATAAAAACATATCTGCTTTCAACAATGGTGCAAGAGAGACTTGTTGGACTTGCCACAATGTCAATAGAGCATGAAATAGCTGGAAAGCTGTATCTAAAAGAACTAGTGACTGAATTTTCAAAACTTAAAGCAAGAAAAGTCATGTTTTAAGAGCACAGCGTGTTTTTTATTCAGAATGTTTTGTAAATACAGGTTAAAGTTCATTGAAGAGTTTTCTTATTTCTTTCTATATTGAATGTGGTGGTAATGGCAGTTAAAGCAGGATAGCGTAATGGATGATTTTGGATTTGTAATAAAAATTATAATTAACATTTGAAATGCATTTTTATTTGAAATTGGACTGAAATATCATCTAGCTATTGTGTACAAATCTATTCTGAAAATTTCATGTCTCTATTTTATCTGATCTCAGAAACATTGGTTGGACGGAAGGACGGATGGACAAACCAAATAATTAAGCCTCCGTTTAAAAAAAATGCTTAAAAAACATTAAAAGGAAAAAAGGGGCAAAATGTTTCCCAGTTTACCAAAAAACCTCAGCCTAGATCTGCCCTTGGGGCTTGGGTGCTGATTGCATGGTTCGCCTACGGCGCCAGTTGCTGGCAGCTAGTCTAGGGCCGCCCCTTCTCTGCACTAGCAAATTGTCTGACTGCTATTTCATCTTGGATGGTTTGTAATAGGATTTGCCAACATTCCTCCAAGAGTGAGTCATTGTTCTTCTATAGAAGAACAACCCAGGGGGTTAAAACTTCTTTGGCCTCTCATTTTCATAGATCAGATGTGATGCTGGCTGATTCTATTGAGAACAATAGTGTTATCATCTTGAACTCTGAGCTCTACAATTGTCAAAGCAGATTGCAAATGCTGCAAGCTCAGCTTTCTTTCATTTAGTATTGCCAGGATGAGGCACTCACTGTCTATGAATAATGCAGACATCCTTACCCATGATTTTATTACTAAACAGATCAGATTAATGCTGTGCTTTTTATGCCCAGTCTTCTGTTGCTGCTACTTGTCCCCCTCAGTGGGGCAACTAAACACCTTGCCTAGGCTGAGATGAATGATTATGTAAGTTCTGTACTGCGCTCCCTGCATTACTTCCCTGTACATCTGTGTGTTGATTTGAGAATTGTATTGCTCATGTAGAAAGTTTTTATTGGGTTTGTACCCCTCTGTAACCAAAGATCATGGTCAACAGCTCCACTCCTTGGATACAGTGGAACTTTCTACCATCACGGTAAAGATCATCTGTGCAAGAAACGGAGCTTTCTCAGGGGTCATTCCGAGACGGTGGAATGCACTCCCACAGGAACTAAGGACCATCACAAACCTCACCACTCCAAGTCCAAGGAGCACTTTTTCCAACTGTCTTTCTCTAACATAAGCACAGAGCAGCATGTACATTTAAGAAACAAACTCAAAACCTACCAAAACAAAACACTCCAATGCACACACAGTTCTTCCCCTGGAGAGAGGCGGGGAGAGAGAGACAAAAGTTAGTTATGTTGCTTACTGCACTATTGGAAGGCGCTCAGAGACTATGGAGATGAGGGCAGTATAAACTCCTCTGTAGATTAGAATAGAATAGCGTCTTACCTGTATTCAAACAACTTTATTAACATTTAAGCTACTATGGTAAATAATGCGTAACTTAAAACCACAAAAGGCAGGAAATACAAAACAAAGCCGGACGGCTGCACGCATCACCTCCTCCCACACCCACAACCACTCTCAAACCCATGCCATCCCCACCCTAAGCAAATCAACAGTGTCCAAGCACAGCCACCAAAATAACACCAGATAGCCTTAACTCTGTCTTCTGTGGTAATGACAGAGTTCCTGGGGATTGCAGAATCATAGAATTGTAGGGCTGGACAGGACCTTGAGAAGTCATCAAGTCCAGTCCTCCGCACTGAGGCAGGACCAAGTAAATTTAGATCATCTCTGACAGAAGTTTGTCCAACTTGATTCTGTGTTTTCTAGTGTGTGTAGTTTTGATTTTAGGTGTTAATTGCCTGTAGAAAGCGTAACCATTTATAAGGTGTTTATTCTATTTTTATAATATTGGATTTCTGAAATATCCTATGCCATTTTAGTAAGGAATGCTGATGGTTTGTCATATGGGTTGTCAAGCAATTGTTGTTGTATGTTATAAGGAAGAAATAAATTTATGTTGCATGCCACATATCCTAAGTATCCAAAGGACCATATATATTTGTTGGGTTTTTTTGGATGTATGAGTGCTGAAGAAACTTAAATGCAGGTACTAAATTGTTGTAGTAGCAATTCTGCAATGCTAGATGTGTGTTGTATATTAGCTAACCTGAATTGTGGACATGAGGTCAAAGACTGCTTAAAAAAAAAAAGGCCAAGCCATTTGTGTTGTGTGTTTTTGGAGTGACATTGACTCAGTTTTCCATGGAGTTGTATTTCAGCACCAGTTTTGTTGGCCCTCTCCCCATGGAATGAAATGGATATACAAATGATGTCACTGTGCTATGGGGAGACAGTAGATTTGTTGGCAAGATCTGAGTGTTAAGTCCTGGGACCTCGCTGTCATTTGATCTTCTGTGAAAGTATCACTGAGGTAGTTAATCTCAAATTTACTATTGCATCTTTGTTTGCTTTGGTTTAGTATGACATTCAGGATTCCTTTATGGGGACCTGTGCAGGGCAGGGAAATGCTATGTGAAATGCATCCTACTGGAGTCACCATCTGGCCAATATTCCTCTTGCTCTGTAAAAATACCGAGATATCCATGGCACGCAGGTGTTAATGCAGATCATAAGGCACAAGTGACCACAGTAATAAACCAACATGTGATGCAATGTAATTAATGCACCTGATGCTTGGATTTACTAAGAGTTTCAAGGCTGCTTTATTTTCTCTGCTGCAGTGATGCTCATTTTAATAGTTTAGTCCTCCGTCATCACTCAAAACCAAACCTTTAATCATTACACCTTCCCCAAAAAAGCAAGATAAGCGAATTATCACAGGTGCCAGTAAACGTTCTTGTATAACTTGATCAGGAGGAAAAAAATTGAAAACACGCATGAAGCTAGACAGTGCTTAGTAGTATTTTGTGGAATAAAAAAAAACAATTGTCCTCAGACTGTTGATCTGGTTCTACTGCTGGCAAAGGTTTGTTTTCAGTTTTGTAATCCTCGTTGCTGTGTTCCAAGTGCTTTAGAACCAGATGGAATGAATGAAAAGATCCAAAGAAAAAAATAAATGATTAAGCTCCCTATCAGCTGGATTTCACAGCATGTTCTTCAGCTTGCCTCTGACCTACATCAATAATGAGCACATTTTTATGAGGTTAAAGCACCCCAGGATGACTTTTGTTCCATCTAGACCAAAAATTAATACTAGTAATGCACTGGCAGATTTAGTTGTGCATGTTATATGTTTCAGGAAATTATATTATTTTCAAATGCAGAGCTCTCAGCCAATCTCATTAGTCAGCTGACAAATCACAAGTGGACAGGGTGTATGTATATGGAGAAAGGCAGGGGTCACGAACTCAGCCAGGGGTCATGGGTAATTTTTTTTTTAAATGGATGTCTCTCAAGGGTGGTCTTAAGGGTCTGAGAAGCATAAATCTATTTAGGGACATAATGTGAGAAGGGGGAAGGGATGGCTCCATCAAGTGATCCCCAATCATGTGATAATAAGTTAATAGTAATTCAGAGTAGCCAATTCTCCTGAGAGATTTCTCCTACTGATAATCATGTTGGTCAATTAATTTCCTCTGTTTCCCCACCCCAGTGTGTGTATATATTACCGTGTGTTTGGCCACTATCAGTCATTGCTAAGTCTCCACAAAAATAATTGTTGTCAAGCTACTCCCATATCTAGCCTCCTGGTAGCACTCTGTCAGCAGTCTAATCATTAGAGCCCAGGCAGGAACGAATCTGATGACCACTTCAACATCTTCAGGGATGCAGGCCAAATTTTCAACCTCTACAACTGAGTCTCCCTATAAAGAGACTTTGCATTACTGTCTGGGAGGCCAAGACAGAGGTCCCTTTGGATCTCCTCCAGAGCTATTTTTAGCCAGATGGCATTGGATACTGTTGAGAGATAAGATAGTCCTCTTCCCACACCTGCACCAGGAATTGTGTGCGTCATCTCTACAATGCTCCCATCTCCTAGGAGTCTGAGAAAACAAGATGCCAAAGAAGCGCCAGATTCTATCAGAGGTCTCCTATGCTTCTGCACACAGTAGCACTTTATACTAGCCAGCAATAAGAATATAAATAGATACAGGGTCAGGAAATGACTGTTGATCCCAACTTTTCTCAAGTGCCTCTCCTTTTTGTTTTGTTTTGCTTTTAACTTTTAACTAGTGAGAGTTAAACCTTAGAAGGCTGTGGGCTTTAGCTTCCCTGTGGCCTTTGGTAACTCCAGCTCCCTCAATTCCCCCAGTCCGCATGTTCAAAGTGACAGACAAATCTCTTCCTCCTTTGGTGGAGTGGTGGTGAATGACCAGACTGCTATGCTCACTGCCCCCTCAAATTTGATCTGGTGTGATCTGGAGGTGGCATGCCTGTTATCTCCTCCCTTCTAGGGCATTAGGCTTCACTAGAGCTCCATGGGCTGTTTTAAACTGTGAAGCAGTCTAGGGTTACTAAAACCCCAGAGTTCAATGCAGAATTTGGAAGTCACAGGTATCCCTCCTGAGAATGGTGGAACTGGCTGAACATTGCCCAGACAGCACTTGTAAACATTTGTTCACCATCTCTGTACCCACGGAAAGCAATCAGCTCCACTGAAAATCCATGAAGGCTCAGCTTCTCTGAAAATCCACTTGTTTAGGTACCTAATTATGGATTTACAGTCCTAACGATAGGCAACCATGTCTGAAAATATTGGCCTTTGTGACTTGCCTAAGCACACAGAGCATGTGTGTGACAGAGCTGGAAACAAAATCCGTAGCTGCTGATTCCCAGGCTTTACACCAAGACCATGAGCCCCTCTGGAGAGACCAATGTGAGAGGCTTCTTCCAGCAGAGCCGAGACAATGCAATAAAGACCGAGTGTTGGTGAGACCGAGTGATACAGTAATAGCAGAAACTTCTGGTAAAGCAGAAGAAATAGACAACAAATACATGCAAGAAAAGATCCGAATGGCTCACTAAAACTGGACTAAGGCCAATTTATTAATAAAAATAAGTAATTAGTTTGATTACCTTACTCATTCGACACAAACCAAAATGTATGATCAAACTAGGAGATTTCGTGTATAGATGCTATTTTAAATTAGTTTTATTCCCTATTGTCTATTTTGATAATTTTTGGCCTTTTAAGATGATGTAAAAACACCACATGAATGCTGTGACCATAAAACTGAGGAACTAAGAGCACTTGCTAGAGCCATCCATTGTGCTTGAGCTGTGTAGGCTTCTCTCTATAACTCTGCTAGTGCATTTCCAGTTCAACCTGTAACACTCTGATTTCAGTGCAGTCTTTTCTTGTATAGACATAGCCAGATGCAGCAAACTGTGGAGTGGTTTTGTGACGCTGAACCACATCTAAGGGGAAATCATCAATCTAATTTTCACTTCTCAATCTAACTTAGCATTTGAGCCCAGGTCTCCAGAGGTGAAAGGTTAATGTATTAAGCTGTCTGTTTTAATTTATCTCTTAAATGGTGAGCAAATTTACTGAGACTAGAAAGAATTAAAATCTTATCTGATTTATGAGACCGTGATTTTTTTTCCAGTTTCTTTTACAGATGATCTGTATAAACAGTATTAAGAACAACTTGAGTAAATATTTATTGTCAAGATAATATATATTAGATGGTATTAAAAATTCACCCCCAAACAAGCTACCATGCACAAGCACAGAGTTTAACACAACCTACACACAGCCTATTCTTCTCCAGTGTAGGCAGCATGGGGAACTGCCCTTTGCCAAAGCTGGATAGAACCAATCAGATTGTCTGATGAAGATCTAGAACTGTGATATCAACCCCATTAAGTTAGTTGGTTACATGATTTGCATATACACACTGAGTATTATTGAAAGCAAGTGCGTGTGGATGTGCAGTTGCCTAACTATGAAACTCTGGCCCACACTATATAAATGCCGCCACTAATTATCACAGGGCAAAATTTCCAGTACATTTTGAAAATGTTACCCATAAGCGTTGACAAGGAGATTTGGCAGGGAGATATGGACTGGATGTTTGAAAGAGGACTCAGCAGTGGAGAATGCAGACAGGGGAACTATATTTACACTAAAGCCACCTCAGACCACTCTGGTAACGTAAATGAGCCACTCAAGAAGGCCCTTTTGTTCCTGACAGAACTGTCAGAGACTGGGACATGGGCGGTCATGGCCAGTGGCTGGAGCAGGAATCAGGCCAAGTGGTTAGAGCAGGAGTCTGTAGCCAGGAATAGGAACCCAGGGTCAGATTTGGAGTCAGAGGGCAGAGCCAAAGTCAGGAATTGGAACTGAGGGTCAGAGCCACGTAACCTGCAAGTGAGGCAAGGTAGGAATGTGGCAGGAATGGGACTGGAACGAGGCAGGAGGAAGGGTCAGAATAAGCAGTTGCCAGAGCTATTGCAGCTGTGGGCAAATGCTTTGAATAGCTGCTGAACTGCTGCTGCTAGTAGGCTTAAGAGCTGGTCTGCTGAGTCTTCCCACCAATCAAGTGGCGTAGCCAATCAGGCAGCCTAATACAGCCCAGCTGCACTTGTTAGGTTGCCCAGAAACTGGCGGTGCTTCAGGCCCCAATTCCTGACAATACTACCCCCCCTCGATGGTGCCTTCTGGGGCCTCAGAACCTGGTCTCTTGATGTACTTCTGATGGGACTCTCGTGATAGGGTTAGGGCATGAATGTTCTCTATCCGTTCCAAGACTGCTTGTCCTGACCGTATCCTTCCCATGCCACCAGGTACTGGAGCCTTCTTCGAACCCATTGAGACTCAAGAATTTGGAGGACCAAGTACTCCTCCTGTCAATGGACTGTTTTGGGAAGCAATGGCAAGTTGGAGCAGTTTGTGTATGGGTTCTCAGTGTAAGGCTTTAACAGTGAGATGTGAAAGACAGGAGAGATCTTCAAGGATTCGGGCAGCTGTAAACTGATGATCACTGGGTTTACGTTTTCTACAATCTTGAAGAGGTTCAGGTATTGGTAGTCTAGTTTGGCAGATGGGAGGCTCGATTTAAGATTCTGGGCAGACAGCCATAATTTGTGCCCTACAGCCAGACTGGGGGCAGCCTGATGGTCCTGATTTGCATAGTGTTTATAGGCTTCTTTCGCAGACTGTAGGTGTACTTTGAACTTCTGATGCACCCACTGTAGGTGGGAGGCTAAATCCGCAATGGCCAGTAATGGGGAATTTACAGGTAAGTCTGGGAGGAAGCAGGGATGAAAGCCATCATTTTTAAAAGTGGGTTGAGTCATAGATTGAATTGTCATATGCAAATTTGGCATAGCACAGCAGGGGGAACTAGTTGTTCTGGAGGTAACTCAAAAGCAGAGAACATATTGCTCCAAGATTTGACTAACCATCTCTGTTTGCCCACTAGTCTGCAGATGATAGGCAGATGAGGTGAGGCACTCAATGACAAGGAGGCTGAGAAAGTCTCACCAGAATCAGGAGATGAGCTGGGAACCCCGGTCCAATACAATGCCCATCAGTACCCATGGTAGCAGAAGACATTTTCCAGGAAGAGATGAGCCGTCTCCCACTATGGCGTTGCTGCAGGCCCTGATTCCTTACAAGAGTGGTGTAAAGTGGCCTCAATGTAACAGACCCAGGCCCAATTCCTGATTTAGCTTGAATCTGAATCCCAGAAATTTGTTATTTAGGGGAAAAACGAGACTGGTTTTTATTTATTTATTTATTTAATATAAGTAATTTTTAGTGCTTGCAAAGGGAGCTGGTTTGACAGCTCTGGAGGCTGAAGTAAGTCATCTATCTATAAAGCAGACCCAGCACTACCAATGGCAATGCAAACTTCCTCACACTGGCCTTCCAATGAAGTGACCATCTAAAGTGATGAGAGTAGCAGCCCAGGCCCATTCAGCCCGTAACCATCTGTCAAATAGCACCAGGGCTGTTGCTTTTGTGTGAGGTACACATGCACAGCAGGCAATGGGCTGAGACTACTACGTTATTGCAGATAGGACCAAGCAGTCATCAGATGGTGGTGATTTTCAGTAGCTGCTAACCCAAAGTGGATTTGAACCAGCAATCCAGAAATCAATAGCCTGTGTCCAATTAACAACCTTCTGAGCCATCCAGTCCTCCACAACTATGTATTATATGGAAAACTGTCAGTCAAAAAGCCAGCACAAAATTTGACACTTTTGAATGTTGGTTTTCTGTACACATCAACATCCAGTAATTCTCGCTGGATCTGCTCATTATTAACTTTAAATGTATAATGAGTAGAAATGACATTTATTCATTACAATTGAAAAATTATCTACAGTTCCTCATTTTCTTCTTAGCAGATCCAGTCCTTTACACCAAAATATCATTTTATAGGTATTTAAATTTTCCAGGTGGGGAGAACAACTTGCTTGTACCCCAGAATCATCAATTGATGTCAGTGCTGTTTGGGGAATAGCATGTAACTCTTAATTGCTGCTGCAGAGCCAGCAGATGGTGCATAAGACATTGTATTTAATAGAGCCCCACAAAAAGAGTGGCATCTGTTTATTTAATTTCTTGGCAATGGAGTGGCAGATTTAAAAAAACAAACAAATGAAACTGGACGTTCAGATATGGACTTCCCCCTTCAGATTATAAATGTTTTAAGATAAGTAGGTCAAGTGATGGAAAGTACCAATAGGCAAATTTGAGAAGTAAGCCAACCACATTAACACTGGATCTGTAATAGGTTGTTATTTAAATATACTGTAATGAACTTCCATAAAGAGGATTCTGTATAAAGTTGGGACACTGTCCCTTCTATCAGGAACACGTAAAGAATTTGTGAAGCCTGAGAGCCTTCCAGAAGATCTGTTCAGGCTCACTCTCTCATACATGCTCAGAGAAAGAGACAAATCTGGTCTCCCTGTACTAAACATTTTTTAAAATTTTCTATCTAGTGTGGTTTCAGACTCCTCATGATACATTTAAAATGAGCTATACAACATGAGGCAGGAGTCTAGGCAGCTTTGTTTGGCTATATGACTAACAGCTGGGACCAGCCAATCAGAAGGAAATTGTTCCGGTTCCAATTTTAATAAAAAAAACAAACCCTCATTCATGAAGACTCATTACAATAGGAATTGCCATAGTAGGACAAATCAATGGTCCATCTACAGTAGTCCATTATCCTGTCTCTGACAACAGCCAAACCTGGATGCTTTAGAGAAAGATGTAAATATCCTCATGATCTGCTTAATTATGCAATATTGTACCATAGGGGAAATTTCTTCCTAACCCCAGCTGGTGACGACTATATGCCCTGAAGCATGAGGATGATGGCCCTTATAATTTAATCATAGCTAATCTATGTAGTGCATCCATCCTTATTCATGTCTAATCTTTCTTTTGAAATGTGCAACATTGTTTGAACTGGGGCAGAGTTCATATTTTAATGTCTATTTTAAAACAGAATTAGACTATAATTTTGAAGTATTGGGAATATTCATTAGTACCTCTTTATAATGGGGAAAATCCTGAGGGCCTTGTTTTGGGTTAGACAGAACCTTTAGGTTCAGTCCTGTATAAGGGTCAGGGAGCTGTGCCGTCCTAAGAGGACACCTGGGAAGGAATTGTGGTTTAGAGAGCACAACTCCTCTGCTGCTCTGGGAGACAAGCACTGGAGAAGGGGGAGGAATAATTTCCTGCAGCCCCTTTTCAGGATGCAGAATCCTCCCCCTCAAGTCCAGCCAACTCCACCCAATCAACTTGCTCATGGGGGAGAGAACTGGGCGTGTAGTCCCTGCACTTCCCCTAAGGCCTGGAGCCTCAGTCTGGGCAAGGCTATAGGCTGAGGCAGCTATACTCACCCTTACTCCTCTCATCATTTAGCTTGAGGACCCATTCTATCCCTCATTTTTTCATCAGTCCTTACTCAGGCAAATTCCCACTGAAGTTTGAATAAAAGCCAGGAACTCAGGATTTGGCCCAGTCTGAATAACTGTGAACAGCTAATACTGGGTGACCCAGACTCATAACTGATTGACTTCTTCCACTACTTCCTTAAACATCTTTATTTCTTTATATTAACAATACTGTACAATGTGGACATTGTGTTGCACTGTCAGCTGATGTAACATGAGATCCTAAAACACTTGTCTACCTGAATGCATATGCCTTTAAAAAAATGTTCATAGGCTTTTGATCACGGATACTGGTTTTCTGTTTTTTTCCATGGACATGAATAGGGTTCACTGAGCTCTTTTCCCCTCTCTACCGCTTGCTGGGTCACCTCAGGCAGGTTGCTTTACCTAGCTGTGCCTCAGTTTCCCCATCTTTAAAATGGCTAAAGTAATACTGATATTCTTTGTAAAGCACTGTGAGATCTACTAATGAAAAATTCTATGTAAGCCCTAGGTATTATGTTTATTAGTAAATGTTATGGTACTGTACATTTATTATTTATCAGGTCCCAGGTGATTCATGTGCACCCCGTCATTTATAGAAGCTTCTTCTGAAGGTGTTGATCCAATGTTTTGTTTTCAAAAGGTTAAAACTCTTCATGTTTAATGTAGGGCTTCTAAGGTACACTCACCTTTTTGCTCACCATAGTTATTGCATTCTGAACTCGTATATTAGAACTAGATACTTGGTCTTGTGGCTCTGTTTTTGGAATGTATAAGGAAGAGTTAAAAACTGAATCAACTGCCAGCTTGGAATGCGTGAAGTGGTGGATCAATGCCCAATCAGCATATGTAACAGCAGTTCCATAAACAAAGTATGAGTGAGGGCAACCGATTCTCACAGAGCATCTTAAAGGTAAGTCTGGATTTATTTTGTTCAAAACAGAAGGAAAATAGTAAAGTCTATGCAGCATGAATACCGTATTTACTGGTGAATGTTCCAGATAGAGGCTTCAAAAGGAATACACAAGTACTTTTTGCCAGTGATGATCTAAGGTACTTACGTGGCCCCCATTTCTGTACCAGCGGAGTGCCTCTCACTCTCTAATGTATTTATCCTCACAGATCCCCTGTGAGTTAGGTATTTTAAGACCTGGGGGCAAATTCTCAGCTGCTGTAAATTGTCATAGAACTTGGTTATGGACCTTCTAGTGTTTCTCAGTGAAGAAGCTGTATGATAGACTCAGGAATTCTTTGGGTTAGGCCAGTGGTTCTCAACCAGGGGTACGGGTACCCATGGGGGTACACAGAGGTCTTCTAGGGGTACATCAACTCATCTAGAGATTTGCCTAGTTTTACAACAGGCTACAACAAAAGCACTGGCCAAGTCTCTACAAACTAAAATTTCATACAGACAATGACTTGTTTATACTACTTTATATACTACACACTGAAATGTAAGTACAATATTTATATTCCAATTGATTTATTTTATAATTATATGGTAAAAATGAGAAAGTAAGCAATTTTTCAGTAATAGTGTGCTGTGACACTTTTGTAATATTATGTCTGATTTTGTAAGTAAGTAGTTTTTAAGTGAGGTGAAACTTGGGGAATGCAAGACAAATCAGAATCCTGAAAGGGGTACAGTAGTCTGGAAAGATTGAGAGCCACTGACTTAGGCCATTGTCTGAATGTTTCTTCTAACTGGCTCTTTCCCAGTTGCAGGGTTTCTCCTTTGTAACAGTTTCAAGGAGAAGTGAATAACTTATAGGTATATATAAAAATTGAAAGAAAGATTAAATTTAGTTTTGAGCCATTCAAAGTTCACGAATACCCTGGCGTGGAAAAACTCTCCAATGCTTGATAGCCCTTTGGCATCCATCTTTTAAAGTGAGCGTCTTCTTATCTTAGTAGCCTGGATGTATCTGGAAGTCTGTGAGAACTTGGGCATTATACCAAGGTAATCTGATTTTCCTCTTTCCACAGTTGCAGAGTGGCCCTTAGAATTGTCTGATTTCCTGTGGAAGCAAAATGCTGTCACCATAAATCAAGTTGGAAAGAATAAGAGAGCAATCAGCTGCTTCTATGTTTTTCTAGACAGGGCTGCTGTTTTGAGTTTCTGTATAGGACTTCCAAAGATATTAGATCACAGCTATCCAATTTCTGAAAGTTCTTGGGGGAGGTGAATACTTCATTTTATTTTTTGTTGGCCTTTGGAGCTCAAATAAGCTGATTCTCATTCTCTTTCCATGCCATTTAAAATTGCTGCATGTTTCATATAATGTTTTTGATTCAGCCAAACATAGATAATGTCATATTATGTCATCTTTGCCTTCTTGATGTAAGGTATGTTAAAAAGAATTGTATGTTTACTATTATTAGTTTACTTAAATTGGGTGAGGTTTCTACTATCGGGTATTTGAATTCCTCATGGAGCCATTGGCATAGAAAATTAAAGAGATTCTTGACAGATGATTGCTCAAGGAATCACCTCTGATTTAGTCATATTTACATGAAAACCAGATATAGAGCTATAGGCCTCTAAGAAGACTTCTTTAAGACATTGAACAGAGGCTTGTGTTTTACTGAGATAAAACAGGATGTCATGTGTGAAAAGAGCAATTTTGTCTCCTTAGTCATGGATTATGATGTCATAAGAACATAAGAAAGGCCGTACCGGGTCAGACCAAAGGTCCATCTAGCCCAGGATCCTGTCTACCAACAGTGGCCAATGCCAGGTGCCCCAGAGGAAGTGAACCTAACAGGCAATGATCAAGTGATCTCTCTCCTGCCATCCATCTCCACCCTCTGACAGACAGAGGCTAGAGACCCTCCTGAGTCTCTGGGGAGATGCTGATAGCTATTGCAAGCAGTTCAACGGGCAGAGCAATCAGAAGGAGGTGACAAAAGACACCCTTGCCTTGTGCTGCTCTTTAAGGAGAAAGTCTCAGAGTTGTTCAAATAAAGAAGTCCCAGAGAGTCATTCAAATAAAGAAATGCACAGCCTCTACTTTTCTGTCAGTTTAATGAACCTTATTCACACAAGGCAGTCTTGTTATTGCCACACTGCACTTTCAAAAAGGAGAATGTAAATGCAGAACTGAATGGGTCCAGCAGATCTATTTTCCTTGGGGTTTTAGAGACAATTTTCTTTCTTCCTCTCAAATGCTGGTGGAAGCACAGCATTTTCCCATGTTCAGTGACCTACCTGCTTTCAAGATTGAGGCTTCACTTTTTTCTCCCATGCTTGTATTCCCATTGCAAACAAACAAACAAACAAACAAACAAAAAAAAACCCCCAGTATTTGCTTCTTAGCTAGGAAATGAAATTTAGGTACAATACTGAGGCAAACGGTGATTCTAACAGAGCTACTTTCTCTGCTCCTCCCCGGCTGCTTCACTATAGTGGATTTCATATAACAGCAGCAACTTTGTGAATAAAGTCAATCCAATAGCTGATAAGTTCCAAAAGCATATGAGAACTCCTACAGGCATGTAATGTCTGTAGGCCTTGCTGGAACCCTTGGCATAACTAACAGTATGAGCCAAAGGCTGTGAACCAGAGTAGGCAAAATAGCCTAGGCAAAATAGCCTTGGCAAAATAGCAACACACTAGGTATTAGCTAACCAAGTAAGCACATTCCTGACCTGAAAGGACACTACAAGAACACCGAGAGTTCTCAAGTAACTACGCAAATAAATTCCCAAGAGATGGTACAGGAATACACTTATAAATTAAGAATGGGATGACAGGATAATGGATGAGGATGTTTTGTTCAAATTAGCAGTACACAGTATGATCGTGGATGGTCTGCCAAGATCTCCCCGGACAGTAACACTTGGAGTGTAATACACTGTTTGTGTCAGTGTATAAAAGGAGCAGTCATAGGAGGGGCATCTTTGTGCAAGTCTAGGGGATAGCATCCTGGGGTGCTGATTGAACTGGTACCTTGTCAAAGGCATACATATATTAGTGTACCTGTAGCTCCTACAGGGCACTAGGACTTGTGCTTTGTCGACAATAAACCTGGCCAACCGCCTTCATCACCAAACTGAGCATGTGGTCTTTATTAACAACATTAAGGTTTGCTGAATCAACAAACTGCACGCTCTGCTACTGCAGCTAACATTGGAGCTCCAAGAACAGCCGAACTAGCAGCATTAAAAGTTCTGCAGCACTAGCAACACTCTGTAGCACCAACAACACTGCCCTGTTCCATATTTGTCTTTTTAGCCCGCAGTTCCCTCTACAGAGACCAGAAACAGTGTTCATTTGTTAGTTACAGTGAAATGACTACATATATCAGGCAATGTGTAAACTGCCCCAGGCCAGTAATATGTAGTAGTGTTGCAAAACTGTGTACAATCACAGCATAGCATAATTCAATTTAATGGTGCAAAGTGGAAGGGAACATGTTAAATGTGATAATGTTTATCACAATCATTTATCTAGAGCAAAAGAGAAGCGGCCAATGTATTAAAAATGTGGTCTTTCAATGGTTACCTAGTATTAATATGCCGAATCTTCTCAACAGTTACATGAGCTAAGCTAAAGCTTTACAAAGGATATCGGCCCTTGTGCTTCAGATGTAAGTCAATCCACCACCAACCGCCTTGGGTTAGAAAAAAAATGCCCTCCTGTAGGCATTACATTCTGTCACTGCAAAACCAGTTCAACACACTTTGATTTGTTTTTCTAGCTTTTCGGTTCTGAAACTTCATGAAGGCATTGAGTTTTCTACCATTGCACCAAGAACCTTCTCAGTTATATACATTTTAAAAGAAAAAGAGTTAGATAATTAAATATCCCACCATGTAATTTCAAGATAATTTTATCCTATAAAATCCAGTGCAGCAAATAATTTAAATTGGTATCCTATTTATGGCTGACAAAACTGCTCACTACCATCTGCTTCACAGTTTTAATAGATGGAGTGTTAGCTGCACGTTGCTTGAAATTCATTGCGACTAGGTTAATTAAATGGCTGTGCTTCACTCACTGCTCTCTGGTAATAAGATGACAACCTCATCTGAATTTATTAACCCTTGCCATTTTTAGCACTCTTATGAACCATTCACCCACCTTTGGTCAACAAACTGAAATAAATCATTGTAACAGCCGACGTAACCATATTGGCTAACAAAATAGATATTGATTAGCATCTTCTAAAACAAATATGTCAATTCCATCTGATTTTATTTTACAAAGGTCATTGAACTCTTTGGGGGAATTAATAATAGGAGCAAATTATGATGCACTATGTTATTACAGACAACTCCAACCCTAATCTTTGCCACTAAGCAACTTAAATGAAGGTTTTAAAATAGGAAGCTGAACATTTGAAGCCTCCAACTTCATATTTCTGAATATGTGGCGGGTTCAAAATACATTAAAAAAAAAAAAAACAACAGGCGCGGATTCCAGAAACAGTCACCGTCCTGTCTGGTCACTGTCTGTCCTTTCACTTTTCAAGAATGGCCACAGAATGAAAAACCATTGTCTTCAGTCTCCAAACATAATACTTTTTAATCAAGAAAAAATAAGGAGCAGAATTTATGATAGAAAACAGATATCAAATAACCTTCAGTAGCAAGTCACACCTTAGTGATAATAAGTATGATGTTTATTAGGAACTTGAAGTGCAAAACAAAACTATTCCACTAGGTTTGTGCTATTGAGCTAATGATGGGGGGTCTCCACTTCTCAGCATGATAGCTTAGATATAGAGCTATAGGGTAGGGTTTGTAGTTCCAATCTGTTCTCTAGCTCACTAGGCCACCAGAAGTTAAGTGAGGGATGCTGCCTCACTCATCAGCAGTTCTTTCTGGCAAGTTAAGGAGAACTGCCAGGAGAAAAATATCTTCTGCTGTCCTTTGTTTGTGCTCTATCATTTACTGCGCATTTATTTCTATTGATTGTCAAGTATTAAAGGAAAATATCAAATTCATGGTTTCATTGACACTGTGAACAAACAGCATAACTGGGCACTCGATTTAGTCAGTCACAAATGTTGACAGGCACATAATGAAAAGATGTTACTAAGATTTTTGTTTTCAGCCATTTTATTTAACACAGGGGTCCACCATTAGTTTTCATTACACACTGAAGTCAGATTGTCTTTTGTATATAGGAAAGTGCTCTTTCCTGTATGAAAATCCTCTTTATAGGCCAGAAGTACGTAATCTCTTCTTTGAATTCATGGGTCACATCAGTGCGCTGCTTGTTTTTTCGGTTTTGGGCAAAGCATCAATCAGAGATGTACTCTTCATATTGCATGTCACATACAAGGTGGGTGTAGGAAATACAGAGCAAATGGACCATCCTTTCATCAGTGGATAAAGTAGATCCAAGCAGCAGGGGGCGGGGGCACTCATCAGTTTTGGTGGTCATTATAACAGGTCTGAATCCACAAAGTTAGGTATCATCACGTCACCCTGTGCTGATGGGATGCAGCATTGGGGAGGGAGGATGAGAAAAGAAATGTATCAAATGAATTCCTGTCCTCAAGCAGGCACACACAGAGAGGGAAGCAAAAGTGCATGCAATGGGTCAGATCCTCAGCTGGCGTAAAGTGGTGTAACACTACTGAAGTTAGTGGAGCTGCATCAATTTACACCAGCTGTGGATCTGCCCCAGCAGGTGAAGCTGTGTAGGGAATATGCTTTATCTCTCCCCCACCTCTTTTCTATAAACACCCTCATTTAGAGTTCACCTGGATGGAGGACCTGAGCTGATGTAAAAAACAACAGATAGCCATGTCTGCATTCCCTTCTGGGATCTTGGCCTGGAAGTTCTTGAAATATAAATATTCATTTTTCTTGCATTTTTAGATGTTAAGACATTTCAAAAGAAAGATTTTAGACACATACACACAAGAAGTAATCTTGTCTATTTAACTGTAACTTGCCACTGGCAAGTTATGTTCTTTTCAAAAAGTATCCATAATCATGCATCAAAGCCACTGGGCTCAAACTCATTCACTTATCAGAGAGACACATTAAAAACCTTCCAAATGCTAGTATTAAAGCTATACAATAAAACCACAGAAGTTCTTCCAAAGCTTCTCCTTCTACAGTCATATCCACTGATCTAGTTGTTACAGCCCTGGCTGACTCTCCCTTTGTGGATGGTCACTAGGCTCCTGTATTGGACCTATCTGCTCAGCCCACTGGATCTGAGCAGTGTCCACTACAGACGCTGTCTCTAAGGCTACGTCTACCCTATGAGCTAGGAATGTGATTCCCTGGCTCATGTACACATACTCACAGTATCTTGATGAGAGTTAGTGCAAGCATAAATACAGTAGAACCTCCGAGTTATAGACACCTCGGGAATGAGGGTTGTCCGTAATTCTGAAATGGTCTGTAACTCTGAACAAGTTACGGACTTCAGCCATGGGAGCTTTGGGGCTGCAGCCATGGGGGAGAAAGGGGTCAGGGCTTCTGACCCTAGGGGCTGCCAGGGCTCCCGGCAGGGGCCTCAGGGCTTCTGCCCCCTGGGAGCATCAGGGTTCAGGGCTTTAGACAGGGGTAGGGGGAGCGCTGGGGCTTAGGGCTTCAGCTCTGCAGCTCCATTCCCAGCTTCTGCCCCATGGAGGGTGCCGGGGATTGGGGCTTCAGCCCCGCAGCTGAAGCTGTGAGCCCCAGGGCCAGGGGCGGCTCCAGGCACCAGCGCAGCAAGCGCATGCCTGGGGTGGCAAGCCACGGGAGGCGGCCTGCTGGTCGCTGGGAGGGTGGCAGTCAGGCAGCCTTTGGTGGCGTGCCTGCGGGAGGTCCGCCAGTCCCACGGTTTTGGCAGCGGGTACACTGAAGGCACGGGACCGGCAGATCACCCGCAGACACGCTGCCGAATCCGCGTGACCGTGGACCGCCCGCAAGCATGCTGCTGAAGGCCGCCTGACTGCCGTGCTTCGGGTGGCAAAAAACAAAGAATCGCCCCTGCCCAGGGCTAAAGCCCTGAGGCAGTTCGGTATTTGCTGGCTTTTTCTTTTTTTTTTCCTCCGCTGCTGCCTGATTGATCACTTTCAGTTTCACAAGGTGTCTGGTTGACCGGTAAGTCACTAACTCTGGTGTTTGTATCTTTGAGGTTCTACTGTAGGCTAGCCGTGGTACCATGGGCAGCAGCAGCATGGGAGGTACAGCTTAGCTGCGCCAAGTATATACCCACCAGTTTCAGGAGTGTTTGCACTTGGCACGGCTACACCATGCCACTGCTGCCTAAGATATTGTGGTTGAACTGCACTGTTTACACTCGCAGGAGCTCTTATCAAGCTACCATGAGTACGTGTATGCAAGCAGGGGAATTGCACCCTGTGATGGGGTATACAAACCCCACACTGGGCCCAGCTAGCCCCACCCCTCTAGGCCTGCTGAACACGCTCAGGTTGGAGGAGCGGATTAAAAGAGAACTCAGAAGCTCGAGCAAAGGTTGGTGGACAGGAGAGAGAAATCTTTCTCCAAGAAGCCAGACAGAAAGCTGAGCCAGAGAGGGGACCAAAGAGCAGGTAAGGTCTACAGGCAGAGTCTTGTCTGGCCCCTGATCCCTTTGAGAACTAGCAGGTCCTGCAAGTCACTGCTCCTTTGGACTTATTGTTGGGGTGAGCAGCTGACTGTTTGGCCGATAGGAGCAACACCACAAGCTGAAGGGAACTATTAGTAGGAAGTAGCCCAGGGAAGTAAACGTAGACTTGCTGCAAGGAGGACCCTGCCAGTGTTGCTTCCCAGAGTCCTGGGCTGGGACCCAGTGGAGAGGAAAGGCCCAGACACAGGTGGAAAGCTGAAGATTCACAGCTGAAGGTCAGGAGCAGATATCTCTACTGCCCTAACAGAGAAGCAAGAAGCTGGAAATCAGGTATGCTAACCACTAGGCTGCCCAGCCCTCCGAGCCCTCATCACACACCCCTAGCTCAAAGTGTGGATATAGTCTAAGTCTGTCATCTGTGGCACATTCCCCGGGTGTAGATTCCCCATCTGGTACCCAATCTTAGGATGCGGGGCCCTAGAGCCCAGCTGCCTTAGTTGAATGTTAAACACACACCCACCTTGGTAGCTTAGTACACTCTCCCTAGAATGCCACCTATGAGGCACTCAGTGTATAGTTTAACACTTCAGGGATCATGTCAGTTGAAGCAAGGTACACACTGTCTTTGCAAAAGAATCTCTGAACCACACACACTTTAATCTTAGGAAGCACAAGAGAGGTACAAATCTGTGGAAAAACAACATACATCTGCATGCAAAAACCCCTCCCTCCTGTGTCCACACCCCTCTTGATTCTCTTTTGGGTTGTGATCAAATATCCTTTGTGGAGTTAGGGGTTCCAAGTCCCTTCTGCCCCCTCTCCTCCTGCTCAGTTTTCTCATTCTAATGATCATGTACCCCTCTGTGTTAGAGTGTCTTTTTTCCAAGAGCAAGCTTCTCCTTCTCTCTTGCTGGGGTTTTTCCATTCTCCTACCCCGCCCCTCCCCATGGTTGTTAAAGCAGATAAGAGTCATTAGCAAGTCAATGTTTTTTGGCCAGTAGCCACGTTCCTGCAAGGGGAGGGCTACTCAATTGTTGGTCTTGTTTCAGATCCTCAGACATGGTCTGTCTTCCCGTTTTAATTCACACTGAAGGTTACAGTCAGAAATGGAGTTCAAAAAAATTAAATGGAATTCATAAGTTAACAGACATATTCCCCAAACCATCACAGTAGTCAAGAGACCCCAATAGTTATCATATTTTATCATCTGTAGATACATTTTTCCAAACATTCATCCCTGCCTACCATTCCAGCATAACCAAACACCCAGTCTAACAACAAAATCAAATAAAGTCAAATCTATACGGTCTAGCCAATGTCGAGTACAAAGATCACTAAATTATATTATTTTCTCTGTTGAGAGTCAGACCCAAACATCCATTGACACAAACAGATATATACCCTAAAACATCCTCTAGTCAAATAAAGGCCAAAGACTACACAGTACATCATGCTCCAAAACAAATTACACTATGAGCTGACCTATTGCACACCAAGGACAGATGACAAAAATTTGGAATGCAATTGTGATAGTTGCCACAGATGTGATTTTACATCATGAATGTTACTAAGTGTGACAGGACACAGAAGGAAAGTTAAACTTATTTGTGGAACCTTGTTACTGGGTTTTCAGACTTTCAAATATTTCTTTTTTTGATGATATTATCTTTACCTTTGAATATCCTACCTTTCAAACTATTTTAAAATAATAAACTGCAACATTAATCGCGTTTTTTTCCTTAGGCAACTGATCTCTATTTATGACTCTAGCTTGATCAAGTTTTTTGTATAGGATTTATCTATAGAGGCCAGGTTAGCTGAAAGTATTATTACAGTGCAGGGTGAACTGTCTTGAACTCCACTTAAGGAGACACTACTCTCCTACAGGGCAATAACACTTTTAGGTAAGTATTGTTCATTTGATATATTGAGGCATTTGGACCTAGTATAAACTACTGCAGTTCCCGGCTGCATTTAGGTCACGTGAGCTTTCCTATAATCCTTCTATAGAAGTGGTCAAAATGTTGGCTTTAGAACATTGTGTTCTATTGTAAAACAAAAAGTTACATAGATAAAGCTAGGTTAGCATGACACTAATATCCTAGGGTGAAATTCAACCGTCGGCACAAGATCCATGCAGTACTTAAGTCCCAATTAAGCCCTGTTTTGAGCATTTATGTAGGAATTAAATGGCCTATAGGCTTTGTGTGCATCCTCTGCAAATGGGTGAGCTTTATTTATGGTGGCGACTTTTTACACAATTCTGATATACAGAGTGAATGTCACCTTTGATTAATATACAAATGTATTTTGGTGGTTATGGCAGATAACTCACATCTTCGATTATCTAGTATGGCTGTCTGTCATATCTGACAATGTCACAGCATCTCGTGTGTTCTCTTGTGGCTGTATAGTCCAGTCTATGAGCAGCAAGGTCATGAACAGATGTTACCTAGGAATCTGTAGGCTCCCACTGAAGACTTGGCATGATGTTTGGCCCTTTTCTAATCAGTTTTTTGCATCTGCCTTTGTCAAAGTGTTTACAACATTTAGTGATAGTTCCTCTCTATTCAGGTCTGTCCTCCGCTGTGTCTTTGAAGTTACCAACTTTTATGTCACGATGTGTGATTCTTTTAAGGGTGTCTCTGCAGCATTTACATTGAGCACCCTTCTTGCACTTTCCAAATTTCAGCTCACTATAGATGACTTTTTTCAGGAGTCTGTCACCACCCATTCTGTTACCATGATCTGCCCATCTATGCTGAGCTTTGATAATCATTGCCTGGGTACTAGTTGATTTTGCCCTTTCAAGGATGTTAATATTTGACATTTTGTCTTTCCGGCATATCTTCCGAATAGATTGAAGTCAGTGTTTGTGAAATTTTTCAAGTTGATGCGTTTATAGTAATTGTTTTTCATACCCACAGAAAAGAGACGCTATCACTGCTGCATTGTATATCATTAGTTTTGTTGACAGTTTGATGGTATGCTGGTTGAGTATCCTATGGCTAAATCTTCTGAAACCCTCTCTGCCTTTTGTATTCTGTTTGATATTTCTTGATCCAGGGAATTCTCACTTGAGATGGTATTACCAAGGTATGTAAAGTGATTGACATTCTTTAGTTTTGTACTATCGATGGCTCAAATGGTAGTAGTTGATGGGGCTGGTTGGAAAAAGACTTCAGTTTTTTTCCAGGTTGATGGTGACTCCAAACTGTTTAATTACCTCTGAGATCCTGACAAGGATAAGCTGTAGATCACTTCCACTATGACTGAATAATAAAGCAGTCATCTTCTAAAAAGTCTTCACATATGAGTTCTTCAATAAATTTTTGTCTTTGCAGTAAGTCTTTAGCGATTGAAGAGTTTTTCATCAGTTCTGTACCTTATGTAAATGCTCTTTTGAAGGCTGTAAGTTGTATAATTCAGAACATGTATGAAGAAGAGACCACAGACCAGTGCCTGCATGCAGCCTTGTTTCATTCTCCATTAAATAAAGGGAATGGGTTAGAGAGGCCACTATTGATGAGTCATGTCTTTAGGGAAACGACGTCTGATGTTCACAGATTTGGTGGGCCAGCCAAACTTTTCTAAAATTCTCCAGAGGTCATTTCTGCTCACAGTGTCAAACGCTTTTTTTAGATCAATGAAGACAGGATACAGTTCCATGTTTTGTTCAATCTGTTTTTCCTGAATCTGTTTCACAATGAAAATCATGTGGTGCTCCAATCTGATCTAAATCCACAGTGAGTCTCTGGTAGAAGCTTCTCTGATACTTTTTTACAAGCCTATTGAGCAAAATACAAGTGAGGATTTTACCATCTACGAATAGCAGGGAGATGCCCCAGAAGTTGCCACCAGTTTATTGTCTTTTCCCCACCAGTTATCCTATAGCCGGGTTTATTGCCTTTGTTTTTGTATAGGGTAACTATGATTGGATCTCTGAAATCCTGAGGAATTTTTCTCAGGGTCCCAATTATCCTTAATAATTTCATATAGATAGTTGAGTTTTGGGGCCTTGAATTTTAAATATTTCAGGTGGTATACTGCATTTGTCTGGCTTCATTTGTTTGACAACTTTTTGCACTTCCTCAATGATAAGTAACTGGGCAATTTTCTTTTGTATTTTCTATTTTCAATTTTCTTTTCTATTATCTTTGGAAAATCATGGGAGATGGGAGAGATTCCAGAAGATTGGAAAAGGGCAAATATAGTGCCCATCTATAAAAAGGGAAATAAAAACAACCCAGGAAACTACAGACCAGTTAGTTTAACTTCTGTGCCAGGGAAGATAATGGAGCAAGTAATTAAGGAAATCATCTACAAACACTTGGAAGGTGATAAGGTGATAGGGAACAGCCAGCATGGATTTGTGAAGAACAAATCATGTCAAACCAATCTGATAGCTTTCTTTGATAGGATAACGAGCCTTGTGGATAAGGGTGAAGCTGTGGATGTGGTATACCTAGACTTTAGTAAGGCATTTGATACGGTCTCGCATGATATTCTTATCGATAAACTAGGCAAATACAATTTAGATGGGACTACTATAAGGTGGGTGCATAACTGGCTGGATAACCGTACTCAGAGAGTTGTTATTAATGGTTCCCAATCCTGCTGGAAAGGCATAATGAGTGGGGTACCGCAGGGGTCTGTTTTGGGACCAGCTCTGTTCAATATCTTCATCAACGACTTAGATATTGGCATAGAAAGTACGCTTATTAAGTTTGCGGATGATACCGAACTGAGAGGGATTGCAACTGCTTTGGAGGACAGGATCATACTTCAAAATGATCTGGACAAATTGGAGAAATGGTCTGAGTTAAACAGGATGAAGTTTAACAAAGACAAATGCAAAGTGTTCCACTTAGGAAGGAAAAATCAGTTTCACACATACAGAATGGGAAGAGACTGTCTAGGAAGGAGTACGGCAGAAAGGGATCTAGGGGTTATAGTGGACCACAAGCTAAATATGAGTCAATAGTGTGATGCTGTTGCAAAAAAAAGCAAACATGATTCTGGGATGTATTAACAGGTGTGTTGTGAGCAAGACACGAGAAGTCATTCTTCTGCTCTACTCTGCTCTGGTTAGGCCTCAGCTGGAGTATTGTGTCCAGTTCTGGGCACCGCATTTTAAAAAAGATGTGGAGAAATTGGAAAGGGTCCAGAAAAGAGCAACAAGAATGATTAAAGGTCTTGAGAACATGACCTATGAAGGAAGGCTGAAAGAATTGGGTTTGTTTAGTTTGGAAAAGAGAAGACTGAGAGGGGACATGATAGCAGTTTTCAGGTATCTAAAAGGGTGTCATAAGGAGGAGGGAGAAAACTTGTTCACCTTAACCTCTAAGGATAGAACAAGAAGCAATAGGTTTAAACTGCAGCAAGGGAGGTCTAGGTTGGACATTAGGAAAAAGTTCCTAACGGTCAGGGTGGTTAAACACTGGAATAAACTGCCTAGGGAGGTCGTGGAATCTCCATCTCTGGAGATATTTAAGAGTAGGTTAGATAAATGTCTATCAGGGATGGTCTAGACAGTATTTGGTCCTGCCATGCGGGCAGGGGACTGGACTCAATGACCTCTTGAGGTCCCTTCCAGTCCTAGAATCTATGAATCTTCTTCTTATATGGGAAGATTTATTCATTCCTTTAGCACTTGTGGGTTAACAATAGAGGGATGGTTCAGTAGCTCTTTCAGATATGCCTCTCCTGTCCTTGATTAATGGAACACCATCTGAACACTTTGGTGGAACTGGTCCTGATTACATTGGGTCATAAATGACTTATAATAAAAAAATAAAATAAATAAATGAATGGAGATATGCCATCTCCTAGAACTGGAAGGGACCTTGAAAGGTCATTGAGTCCAGCCCCCTGCCTTCACTAGCAGGACCAAGAACTGATTTTGCCCCAGATCCCTAAGTGGCCCCCTCAAGGATTGAACTCACAACCCTGGCTTTAGCAGGCCAATGCTCAAACCACTGAGCTATCCCGCCCCCTGACCTTTATGACCTTTAGGGGGTCATAAAACAACTCTGTGTTGTTAGTATTGGCATAATGCTGTACTACTTCTGCTTTCTTTTCCCCACCAGTTATCCTATAGAATATGAAGCCATATTTGAGCCTTGGCTTGCAGGTACTTGAATTTGTCTTTCTTTGATGTTGATTGATTCTCATTTTGCCAGGACAAACACCTTTTTCTTTTCCTTGAAGATCTTTTTGATTTCATTAACATTTTCATCAAACCCATCCTGGGTTTGCTTTTTACCTAGTTTCTTTGGAGGCTTGAAGGATGGCCAATTTGAATATATTCCACTTTTTGAGTGTAATTGGCTGATGATGTAATGCTTTAAATTTTTTCCTCTATGTTTTCCCTCCGTTTTTCTTGATGGAATGGATATTTCAACTTTGCTATGTTCAATTTCAGTTTAATCTGTTCAGCATTGTTTCGCTGAGGCGTAACATGTAAAATGAAAACAGCTCTGATCATCTTGTGGTTGGTCCAACAGCTTGCTCCTCACATTGCTCTAGTGATCTTGATGTTCCATTGCTGTATAATGTCATGGTAAATCAGGTGCCAGTGCTTTAAATTCAGATGTATCTGCAAAGTTTATATTTATCAGCTTCCCTGAAAATTGTGTTCGTAATGACGAGTTCATGCTCAGCACACTTACTGAGTAGGAGGAGACCACTGCTATTTATTTTTCTCCATTAATCTTGCACACCACTCCAAGCCACCATAACACAAATACTAATATCTATACAAATTTTCAAAGTTGTGTGTTAGTACCTAAGGTCCTGTATCCTCACAATCACATAGCTAGTGCATGGATTTATATGACTACCAGTGTATGTACAGGCTTATCTCTAACAATCTGGCATCTCTTGTTGGTAAAAAAATTATAGCAACACACACACTTACTTACACTTCTTAGGCCAGACAATGCTGTGTGATATATTCATATCTAGGCAAACACTATTGTACATCTCTCACATTTTTGGCAGTGTTTTATTTGGCAATTTCCAGGATGAAATAATACAGGCCTGAAGACCAAATAATTCAGTCTGGTGTGAATGAGAAGTGCTGCAGAAGAAAGTCTAAATGCAGTGTACTCGAAAAACATACAACTGTATTGTGACAAAACTCTGTCCTTGCCTCCATAGGTCCCGCGTTTCCTGAGGGATTTTGCTAGCCTCAGAGGCTCACAGTAGCCCTTCTCTCTCTAGAGGCAAGGGTCACAGCCTACTGAGCCATTTTCATCATAAGCCAGCAAGGGAGGTGAGGAGAAGCTACCCTCCCTTGCACAGTCTCTGTTGTCTCCCACTCAGTGATTAATTGGGGGGGGCAAATGGGAGAGCCTGGGCCCGCCCTCTATTCCGGGCTCCAGCCCAGGGACCTTAATAGTATCAGCTATGGTAGCTGACTTTTTAGAAACAGGACACATACAATTCCCTGGGCCACTTCCCCATGGCAGCCCGCCACTTCCTCAAGATCCACTTCACCCTTACCTTAGGGCCTCCTTCCTTGTGCCTGATACGGTTTGTACTGCTCAGTCTCTCCAACAGCACAGCTTTCTCCTACAGCTCCTGATGCACCTCACTGATTAACTGAAGGCTTTTAACTAGTTCCAGCCAGCCCTTGATTGGCTTCAGGTGTCCCAATCAACCTAGCTATCTCCACTGCTTTCTAGAAGGATCTTAACTGGCCCCAGGTGTCTTGATTAACCTGGAGCAACTGCCATTTGGTTACCGTGGTACCAGGGATTTGTTTAGCCTGGGGCTAACATACCTGTTCTTCACTACTTTACTATAGCCATCTGGTCTTGCCCCGTCACAGCATATATACACCTTTCACTAGGAACAATGATCATTAAAATAGCTAGACTGGCTTTTGGGCTATTGCCTGATGCAGTTAAGGGGATAAGCAACACAAGCAGTAGGGTCCCTCTTGCCAAGTCTAACTTTTTCTTACTTTTCTGCCAATAAAACTTCACAAATGTTGTTTCTAGTTTTTCCCTTTGCTAGACTGATTTTACAACAGAAGTTAAATTTAAATAGAGTGGTGAATGAAATCTTTCCTTATATTCTCAGACAAAAAGCTGTATTAATATGGGGTTAAGGTTGAGAGTATCTATCAATAACTAAAGGGCAAAAAAACTGTATAAAGAATGTTGTAATTACCAGAAGTCCAAGCATTAAAAACACAGGACATTCAGAGCTAAAAGTTACTAGAAACCCAAACATTAAGGGGAGAAATACAGTGTTAGAGCACCCAAACAACATATCCTGCAGTGATGTCATAAGGGGAAAGAGAAATATGAAAAAAAATCAGTCTTCAAAAGTTAATTTAACCTAATTTAGAATCACTAGTATTAAAATACCTTAATCATAATAATATGGTTTTTGGATGGCATCACATATTTAGGCACAACATCCATGTAATGTTTTTACCCTTAAATTACTGATATTTACTTTGAACTTTATTCCATCTTTAACATAATTTCCAGACAAAAACTTCCTTAAATTTTAAATATCCTTAATTTTAAAAAAAATTACTACATAAACATTAAAGAAAAAAACCAAAGAGAACCTTACTGTGTGATATTCTTAATGATTTGAAAATATGTAGTATCAGTAATGAATTTTTTTTTTTTAATTTCAACTTTTAAGGACAGGTACTCCAGAGTAGCACAAACCAGGTGAGTTTCTTCGCCAATTAAACCAGGGATAGAGTTGCTTTTTGTCACCAGAGCAGCACAAAGCAACCAGAGTACTGGTGAATGTGGATTTAATTTATAATTGATTTATTGGTTTAAAAGGCAGCATTAGTACCGGTCTGACTTCATGAAGCATGAGCAGGGAGAGCCCCAAGTCCTATTGTCTCTGCTGTAAGGGTTTCACCTGTACTACTGCCTCAGTTGCCCCAGCAGTGCTGCCTCAATGCACCATGGAGACAAGGAGCAGAACTGTGGGGAGCCTTTCAAGCACTGATGACCAAACTACTACTATGCAGACACAGAATCTTTCAGAGCAATGACAACTGTGTCAGGTAAGCAACCAATAAGAACTCTTGACATGTGCCCAATCTCCCTCATTCCACCGAGACATTGTCACCATAGATTCTTGTATGTAAATTAGCTAACGAGGAAGAGTGGTGATTGGATGAGTTACTTCATTGTGAAATGCTCAGGAAGATTAGAGAGGCTACAAAACCAGAAAAACCTATAATAATGGGGAATTTCAGTTATTCCAAAATTGACTGGATACAGGTCACCTCAGGACAAGATGCAGACATAAAATTTCTAGACCCCATTAATGACTGCTTCTTGGAGCAGCTAGTGCTGGAACTCACAAGGGAAGAGGCAATTCTTAATTTAGCCCTCAGTGGAGCACAGGATCTGGTCCAAGACATGAATATAGCTGAACCACTGGGCAATAGCAACAATAATGTAATTAAAATTAAAATCCTTGTAGGGGAAAAATACCAAAGTAACCCAATACAGTAGCATTTGGTTTCAAAAAGGGGAACTACACAAAAATGAGGAGTCTAGTTAAATGGAAATTAAAAGGAACAGTCACATGAGTGAAGGGCCTGTAAGCTGCATGGAAACTATTTAAAAACACCATAATAGAAGGCTCAAACTATATGTATATACAAAATAATAATAATAATAAAAAAAAAAAACAGTAAGAGGACCAAACCACCCGTCCCTCCCCCAACCAAAAACCATGCCACCATAGTTAAGCAACAGAATGAAAGTGGCAGCCAGGGACAAAAAGACATCCTTTAAAATTTGGAAATCAAATCCTAGTGAGGATAATCTTTGGCAGGTCAAGTATGAAAGTATAGTAAGGCAGGTCAAGAAAGAATTTGAAGAGAAACTAGCAAAAGACACAAAAACGAAGAGCAAATTTTTTTTTGAAGTACATCAGAAGCAGGAAACCTGCCAGATAACTGATGGGGCCATTGAACAATCGAGGTGCTCAAAGAGCGTTCAACGAAGACAAGGCCATTGCAGAGAAGCTAAATGAATTCTTTACATTGGTCTTCACTGCAGAGGATGTGAAAGGGATTCCCACACCTGAGCCATTTTTGTGGGGGACAAATCTGAGGAATTGTCCCAGATTAAGATTTCAGTAAAGGAGGTTTTGGAACAAATTGATACATTAAATAGTAATAAGTCACCAGGACCAGATGATTTTCACCCAAGACTTCTGAAGGAACTAAAATAAGAAATTGATAAACTACCACCTGTGATATGTAACCTATAGCTTAAACCAGACTCTGTACCAAATGACTGGCAGATAACTAATGTGATGCTGATTGTTTAAAAAGTCTTCAGAGGCAATCCTAGTAATTATAGGTCAGTAAGCCTCATTTCAGTACCAGACAATCTGGTTGAAGCTATATCAGACACATAGATGAACAGGATCTGTTTGGGAAGAGTCAACACTTTATAAAAGCAGAGAAATCATGTAGAGTATTTGGACTTTCAGAAAGCCTTGGACAACATCCCTCTCCAAAGGCTCTTAAGCAAAGTAAGGAGACATGAGATAAGAAGAAAGGTTCTCTCATGGATCTGTAATTGGTTAAAAGACAAGAAACAAAGGGTAGGAATAAGTGGTCGGTTTTCATAATGGAGAGAGGTAAATAGGAGTTTCCTCCAGCGATCTATACTGGGACCAGTGCTGTTCAACATACTCCCTTTTCCAGATCATTTATGGATAACAGTGAGGTGGAAAAGTTTGCAGATGATACTAAATAACAAAATAGATTGAAATCTGCTTTGGAGTTAACTAAGAGTTACAAAGGGATCTCACAAAACTTGGTGACTGGACAACAAAATGGCAGATGAAATTCAACCATACATATAAATTGATGGGGTCTAAATTAGCTATTATCATTCAAGACAGATTTTGGAGTCATTGTGGATACTTCCCTGAAAATATCCTATCAGAATGAAGCAGCAGTCAACAAAGCTAACAATGTTAGGAACCATTAGAAAAAGGATAGATAAGATGACAGAAAATATCATAATGCCACTATATAAATCTATGGTATGCCCACAATTTGAATACTGTGTGCAGTTCTGGTTCTCCATCTCAAAAATGATGTGTTAGAATAGATGTGTTGGAAAAATACACAGAAGGGCAACAACAATTAGGGATATGGAAGAGTGTCCATCTGAGGAGAAATTAAAAAGACTGGGATTGTCCAGCTTGGAAAACAGACGACTAAGGCAAGCTATGATGGAGGTTTATGAAATCATGAGTAGGGAGGAGAAAGTGAATAGGGAAATGGCATTTATCGCTGCACATAACACAAGAATGAGGGTCCACCCAATGAATTAGCAGCAGGTTTAAAACAAACATAAGGAAGTACTTTTTCACACAATGCACAGTCAACCTGTAGAACTTGTTGCCGGGGTATGTTGTGAAAGCCAAAAATATAACTGGGTTAAAAAAAGAACTGGATAAGTTCATGGAGGATAGGTCCATCAATGGTTATTAGTCAA